>NC_073304.1:146159245-146371745 GCF_027595985.1 Sorex araneus | reverse complement strand
AAAGCCTTGCAACATGTAATTGTTTGGTGAAGGTAGAGAGGTAATCAGTCGAAGGCACCGGAAGCAGGGGTAGGTAGCAGTCGATGTATGTACCAGGTTGCCTACAAATGGTTTTGTTCACCTGATGCCAGATCATTGAACAATAGCTACCTTCCATGATTTTACATAGACAATTTAATCCAACCCTGGTATATTTCAAGTAAACTAAGAGTTGGGGAGTGAGGAGGGGATCTAGGATGGTGAGTGAGAGTAGAAGCATGAGGGTCGTGTTGTCCCAGCTTTGAAGCCTCATCTCTGTTGCTTACTTATTGTGTGAATGTACGCTATTGTACCTAGTCAAAATCTCTGAGCCTCACTGTCCTTACCTGCAGCACTGGAAACACAGGACCATTATGAAGACTCGGTGCCTGAACAGCTCATGAACACACCCCAGCACAAACTGTCATTATTAGGAGCGATAAGTTGTCCCCTGGAACTTCAGGACCTCATCCACACCTGTGGCTTCTGATAACTTTGGTAAATTGAACAATCTGTGACCCAGTCATAGCAGCCCTGCAGCTCATGCCGAGGCCCAGGAACACAAAGCAAGCCTGAAGAAGACCATTCTTTTCTCAGAAAATTCTAATCAGAGAAACAAACAGTCATCCACAGGGACTATTTAAAAAAAAAAAAACAACAGTCTGACAATTCATGAAATAAAATCAAACTTGATCAAACTTCCCACCTATGCCTTTCTCTCTCTTTCTTTCTCTCTCTCTCTCTTTCTTTCTTTCTTTCTTTCTTTCTTCCTTCCTTCCTTCCTTCCTTCCTTCCTTCCTCCCTCCCTCCCTCCCTCCCTCCCTCCCTCCCTCCCTCCCTCCCTTCCTTCCTTCCATCCTTCCTTCCTTCCTTCCTTCCTTCCTCCCTCCCTCCCTCCCTCCCTCCCTCCCTCCCTTCCCTTCCTTCCTTCCTTCCTTCTTCTTCCTTCCTTCTTCCTTCCTTCCTTCCTTCCTTCCTTCTTCCTTCCTTCCTTCCTTCCTTCCTTCCTTCCTTCCTTCCTTCCTTCCTTCCTTCCTTCCTTCCTTCCTTCCTTTCTTTCTTTCTTTCTTTCTTTCTTTCTTTCTTTCTTTCTTTCTTTCTTTCTTTCTTTCTTTCTATCTTTTAACATAGGAGTACTGCTATTTATTCAGCCATTGATTAAGCTGATTGGATTGGGCGTGAACTCCACATTACTTTTTTTTTAATCACTGTGAGATACAGTTACAAAGCTTTCATGTTCAAGATTCAGCCATACAATGATCGAACACCCATCCCTCCACCAGTGCACACTTTCCACCACCAGTGTCCCCCCGACCACAGTCCTCACCCTGCCTCCATGGCAGGCAATTTCCCCAAGACTCTCTCTCTACTTTTGGGCATTATGTTTTGCTTGAATTTTCCAACCACCTTTCAAGCCTGCCTTTCAGGGGCAGATGCTAGATCATTTATTGTCCATTGCTCATTTTGAGAATCTTGGGTGTCGTGCTTGCTTGCTTCTGGAATCCTAGATTGTAAATGTTCTTGCTGTGGAAGCTCTGGGTCACCAGAGTTGCATCTGGAGTAGGTGAGGAGAGTGCACCTGCTCCATCTGGGGTGCCCTGGTGAAATTTGACTTGGTATGGGGCCCGCAGAGATCTCCAGCTCTGTGGTGTCTTCCAGGACTCACTGCTGTGTCTCTGGCTTTTGATCTCTTCCAAGATTTATTTATGGGTCCCTGAAGCAAGGCTAGTAATAAAGTTTACAGGGTGGCACTGGAGTTGGTTCATGGGGGTGACTGCCAGTGCTTCCATGTGTTTGAGGTAGTCCATCCCAGTTCCATGAAAGCCTGGAGATTTCAGGCTTTTACAAAACCTGCATATCCAAAGTTTTAGCGGATTATATCTTGGTGAGGTCCATCCTGAGTCGGTGGAGTCAGATCCAGGTTATGGCAGCAATTTTAGATTGTGGAAGCAAGCAGCTGCACAGGCCAACCTGCCCCCCTCCAATTTACCCCAGTCTGTTCAGCCATGCATGGGTCCTAGATTAACTCTGTTTTTTGGTATTTTTTCAAGACTTATCTATGGGTCTCTGAAATAAGGCCAATAAATGAGCTTGTATAGTTGGTGGTTTGTAGGCATGGCTCCCACATACCTAACTTTTGGCCATTTAATTTCTTAGTAAACTTGGTCCCAAGTTGTTGGGGTCCAGTCAAAGGCACAACAGCAATTTGAGGGTGTCAGGAAGCCTGAAGGCAGCATCAGGCTGCTGATGCACTTGCCCTGCAGATGCAGGTTGACCTGCTGGCAGCATCACACCCCCAGCCTTTGTTCCTTATATAACGTGTAACACCTCAGTAAATTCATTGCAGTTCCTAAAAAAAGTGCCTTGCTCTTTTCTGCTCTAGGCCTTAGAAGAGGTTTTTCCTCCCATCTGGAGTCCTGTTGCTACCCATACCTCTGCCCCTATGTGTTAAATTGCAATCTTCTAGTTGTTCCTTGGCTTCTCTTATAAGGCTAGAAGCCCTCTGAGGACTAGAATTGGGTATGGCTAACTCACCATCAAGTCCTCAGCCCCTAGCACTATGAATAGCATAAAAGACACTCCCCAAATAGTTGAGTAACAAATAGATAATTATAGCTAGCTGTTGATGGATGGGGAATTCTGTCACTTGCTATTGTGTAACTTGGAACTGGCTGTTTGACATCTCTGATCCCCAATGAAACCAAGCTGATATGATTTTCTTAGAGGTTCTCACCATGATTAAAGGAGCAAGAATAATGTAGCAGACACAGTGCTCAGAACAAAGATAATAATTAACATGAGTCAAAAAAGGCAGCAGGCCATATGGACCTAAGACTTTACTACTGACCTGATTTTCTCTTTCCTTAGTTAATAGAAGTGGATTCTATAACCATCAAAACCTCAGAACACAGGAACAATGGGAGGACAATGGTGAGCATTTCCTGCCCTGCAATTACCCTAAGTAGACATTTATAACATTGATTCATTGATAGTCATTAGTGATTGATAGTCATTGTGGAGACCAACTAGAGCATAAGGGGAAAGTCCAACCAAGAGCATGGCCTGCTTTCGTGTCATGGGGCCTTCTCCCCCAGAGGAATGCAGCACAGACAGGGAGGTGCCTTACTTGTGTGAGGCCTCGGGTTCAATCCCTGGGACACATGTTCCCTGGGTGCCACTAAATAAGACCTTATCCCCAAAAAATTACAAAAAAAAAGGATTAATTCAATACAAATCAACACTTGCAAAATTGAAGTGAAACATTTTTAGGGCCTGGGTGGTGGTACAGTGGTAAGGATACATGACCCTGGGTTTGATTCCAAGCACCACAAGGCACAAGCAGCAGCACATCTTCAGTTTCTTGCGCTAAATGATTGGCCAAGAATTATCAGCAGGGTCCTCAGGACTCCTGAGCACTTCTTGGGGAAAAAAAGACATCAATTAAAGCTCCCCTAAGTGTCTTCGAATTACCCATTGAAAGGAAAATTAAAAGAAAAAAAAGGGATGAAAAGAGCAGCATGCACCTATCAGATACCACTGGGAAAACTGCTATGTGTTTGCTCTTGATGGTAACATTTTAAGACACTTATTGAATATTTACAATTGTGCCAAACAATTCGCACTCAATCTCTTGATTTTCAAAAAGTGGTGATTTCTGTTATAGAAATAAGAAAGGACAGGACTGCCACTGAAAGAGAGCTATGGAAATGTGCCCAGGGCTGTAGGAAGCCAGACTGACTCACAGCTTGGTCCAGAACCTCTGCACTGAACGACGCCTGTAGCACAGACCTTCCCACCCCTGGCAGGCCACATAGACCCCAGTGTAGACTTCCAGTGTCATTCTGGGATTGGCTTCATGCGACTGAGCTCTTTGGGTTCTGAGCAAAGAGGCATCTCTCTCAGTTTGGTGAATCTGGTCTGTATTTACTGTTGGTTCATTTGAGTTATAGGGAGCCTGGACCTGGCTCTTCAGTGAATAGAATCAAGTGATTGTGCCTGAGAGAGAGAGAGAACAGACAGACAGACAGACAAACAGAGAGAGAATACAGGAGCAAGGTGCTTGCCTGCACAAGGCCAACCCTGGTTGGGTTCTCAGCACCTCATTAGGTCCCCCAAATATCACCAGGAGTGATCCCTGTGCACAGGGCCAGGAATAAACCCTGAGTAGCCCTAAAACAAAAGAATGTTGCAGTGATATAATGGCAGAATTAAACAGGGTAACCACCCCCTTTTCAGTTAAGTATGCAGACCCCAGGGATCTCCCCCATGAGGGGATACAGTCACTCAGGCAGATATAAGAGACTGTTAAATCAAAGCAAAATCTTTGAGGCTGAAAGAAATCCTGGAATAGGGCAAGTTTTTAGGGACAGGTATTCACTGCTTTGGGGCTACAACTACTGTTAATATTGTAGCAAACCGAAGCTTCTATTTTACTTGTGCTTAATTGTCTTTCAGACAGTGAAGTCCAGTTCTGATCTGTTTCTTCAAGGAAAAGAGGTTCAAGTCTTCATAATGTTGGTGCAGGACACCCGTTATTGCAGAAAATCTAGTGGTCTTATTTAAGACACCACTACAATTCCTCATATCTCATCCAAAATGCGTTTAAAGGACATGTTTATCCAGAATGACAAAATTATAATTTGTAAATATTACACATATCTAATGTCACTTTCAAAATATATGACTAAGAAGCCTGTCCCCAAGTGCTAGAGTGATAGTAAGAGTGTAGAGTATTTGCCTTAAATGTGGTCACCCCTGGTTCAGTCCCCAGGACCCCATATGTTCCTCCAAGCCCTGTCAGGAGTAATCTTTAAGTACAGATCCAACAGTAAGCCCTGAGCACTGCTGCGTGTGACCCAAAAATAGAACAAAAGGCCCATCCCCTAAATTGAAACCATTGCACTCTTACTGATAGAAAGATGAAGAATAACAATTTATTACTATTACACACTCTAAAACATCTTTTGAACTCCTTTTACCTGTATGATATTTGTTTTCCAGGGGAAAGAAATCCTTGCTCTCCACCAATCATAACTTGCTGCAGATTTGTTTCCTAGAATAAGCAGGAGCAAACCATAAGATATCATTGAATTTCCCACTTTCATTCTTCTGCTTGAGGTTTGTAAGTGACAAAAACCTGTTTTCCAAAGCAATTGCATCTATGGCAAGGGGGCTGAGTCTGAGCCTGTCGATGCCCACTGGGCCCTGGTGGTCACTGGAGCAGTGAGCTGTGGGCAGGAACTTTTCCTGATATAGCTCTTGCTCCAGAGAGAAAACACACACCATAGCAAAGGCACCAGCAACAGATTAAGAGAAGAGAATAGTGGGTGTAGAGAGGAGATGCAGAAATGGAAGATTTTAATTGCAGATTTTCCCCCTCAATTACTTCACAGAAGCCAGATGAGCTGAAAGATAGGTTGATATTACTATCACTAAACACACAAGATAATATAAATGCTCCTTCATCCTCTCCTACACACACCCACCTCCTTCCAATCCCCAACTATTTCTGTTCATGTTTTCACTTTCAGTTGGGAAAAGATTTTCTTAGGTCAGGTGAATAAATATAATTGTGAAATGCTGCCTGATCCTCTGGTCCCACTGTGAAACTATCTTATGCTAAAGCACAGAAAAATGTTGATTTTTGTTTCCTCTGCAGCTTCTACTATAAAATTTGCTGCAGATTCTACTATTTTCTAAATTGCTTAATATTGGGTTTTTATTTTCCTTTTTTAGTCTTCATAAAAATAAACCTCATTGAGCCAGGATATGGTCTCTAATTGAGCTAACTCTTAACTTGTCTAAAGTGATTAAAGGTGAGTCCATGAGTTTGACTTACCTTATTTAAAATTCTTCTCTGCCTACAAAATATATATAAATCTTTATGGAATGACCTATTAACAGCTTATTGCTGAGACTCAGCTTTGAGCTTTGTTTCAGTTATAAAATAATGTCGCACTGCTTTTCATAAAAACGGATGTAGCCACTTTGATAATTAAAATCTACAAGGTCATACAGAGATGATATATTTAAACCTCTAAAAGATAATGTGGAAGCTCTAAGGTTACCAAAGGAGAAGAGGCAAGTGTCTCCTATTACTGCTCATCGAATTATATGTTGGTAATAGGGTATGTCGCTCTTTCAAATAGAATTTTTGGAAGTTTTTTTAAAAAACTTTAAATCCAAAACTGGAAGCACTTTGTCTGACAAATTCAACCATGACAGGGCACCTCGAGAGAGGGCTGATTTTCAGAGAGTAGCATTGAGAGGCTTTGGACTATGTTTGACTCACCCTATCAGTAAATTCATTGATGCTGCCACCCAGAGAGACCAGGGCCAAAGGGAATCAACCAGGTTTCTAACGTGGTGATTTTATCCATAGGTTGAGCCAGAACCTCTCCTCGCTAGTTTCTCTGTCCCAGCCTATTAGAGGAAAAGTTTCCCTCCTTTGTTTGATGGTATTATTTAATTCAAAGTCACTTGTGACTCAAGTGACTGTACCTTGAGTGTGAATGGCAGGATGAAGATGGTCAAAAGGGAACAATTCTGTGAGTGCTCCTGTGTGTGGCAGACACACACACACACACATACAAATACACTTAAAAAAAAGAATTAACATTGCACCACTATCCATAATAACCAAAAGCTGGAACAACCCAAATGCCCATGAACAGATGACTGAATAAAGAAACTATGGCACATATGCACAATGAAATACTATGTGGCCATAAGAAAAGATGAAGCCATGCAGTTTGCTGATACATGGATGGATCTGGAGAGTATCATGCTAAGTGAAGTTAGTCAGAAGAAGAGGACAGACACAGAGCATATCTATCATATGTGGAATATAAAGAAACATCATACGGAAATAACAAATGCCCAAAGGCAACAGAAACAAAGAACATGAAAATGGATTTTCAGTAGGAAGCAGGCCACTGGAGATTGGGGTGAAGGATTAGGATGGGGGTGAGGGACAATGTGACACGATGAAGGGAGAGAGTTACTGGAACAAGAGAGAGTGCTAAGAAATGGTAAAGTGGTATGCATGATGCCCTATCAGTAACAGTGTTTTAAACTACAGAGCCTAAAAGGATAAAAAACAAAACAAAACAGAAAGGTGCCTGTCATAGAGACAGACAGAGAGGTGGGAGGGAAATTTGTAACACTGATGAAGGGAAGTGAACACTGATGAATGGATTGATGTTGAAACATTGTATGCCTGAAACATAATTATGAATAACAGTAAATCACAGTATCTTAATAAATATAACAATAAAAAACTGAACCTAACATTCTACTGGATGCCTCACAAAAATGCAGACAATCTCAGGTCTAAGGAGATCTTCTCATGGTTTGGGGGATAGGAGGGAAATTGTTAAATGTGGGGAAAGGAAAGGAATTGGCAAGTGCAGCAAGCTGGGCAGCAGATAAAAACTCTGTCCTAGCTGGAGGTTGATGGACACAAAGGTCTTACAGAGCTTTAGTTTTATACCAACAGTCGCTGAGTCAAAAATAGGCACAGGTCTTGTTGCACCAAACACAGTGGGAAGCCACGGGGCTGGGGTTATCAAATTCACAAGGGAACCCCCCACCCAGGAGGGCGCAGTCTCAGCACCATCGCAACAGGCTTGTTGCCTGTGCTGAGGTGGTCTCACCCCCACCCCCGAGCTTCTTGCTAGGGTGCTGAGAATAAAAGGGTTTTTTATTTTTTTCACAGAATCTCAGCTATTTCCCTCAACTACCTAAATTGAAAAGAGTTTTCAGACTTGTTAAACCAAGAAAGGGTGTGTTCATCACTAGCCCAGCTTGGAAGGAGCTATTCCCAAGGTGAGCCCTGCCCTCTGGGTTCACAGCTGCTGTACAAACTGTTAGGATAGTAGCCAAACCAAACTCAGAAGTAAAGGAAATTTCCCTAACACGGGGGCACTGGGGCTGGAGTGATAGCAAAGTGGGTAGGGCATTCACCCTGCATGCGGCTAACCTGGGTTCAATTCTTCCTCCCCTCTCAGAGAGCCCTGCAAGCTACCGAGAATATCTCACCAGCACGGCAGAGCCTGGAAAGCTCCCCGGAGCATATTCGATATGCCAAAAACAGTAACAATAATTCTCACCATGGAGACGTTACTGGTGCCTGTTGAGCAAATCGATGAGCAACGGGATGACAGTGACAGTGACAGTGATTTAATATTTGAACACCAATCCACCAGACTTAACGTCCAACCTAACATGGAGTTCACTGAGCACAAGAGCTCCAGAGAACTTTGTACCTGCACTTGCTGTTTAAAAGAGACTTGAGGACACAGGAGTGATGGTAAAAGGCTTAGTACAAGACACCACATGGCCTCCCAGGTATCACCAGGTGCATCTGGAGGACTCCAAAAACTACCAGTTACGACCCTAGAAACTCCTGAACACCACATGCGTGGTGTGTAATCCCAGTGCTACAGATCATGAGAAGCAATGTACCCTTGGACCCTCAGTTTTTTGAACCACTGACCCAATGGTCCAGAAATCACTGGGAGGGGTCCCTGGACCTCCTGAGCACCACTTAGGAGGCCTTTCATGACTAAAAGAGAAATTGGGAACTGGCAGTTTCCAGCATAGACAGAAGGTGGTCATAGACAGCTGGGAACATCCATTCCTGAGGCCCCAATTTGGGACCACCAACCAGAGGCTGCTGTGGGAAGGTGAGACCCACCCATTAGATGATGGTTCAGAGCAGTCATCCCCAATCAGCATTGTCAAATGTAAAAACACTCAACTGCTACAAAAATCAGCTTACTGAACAGATGTTCTTGGGTACACAAGACCATAGTCTCCAGTCACCACCCAAGTTTGTTGGACTGTGATGCCATATCAGCTGCATCACAGCTGGTGGTGTCTGATTGTGAGGTGCCAGACCTCAGTGTAATAGAATCTAGGCACCATTTAGGACTCTGATAACCACAAATCCCATATTCTCATCCAATTCAGAACTATAGGCACCAGTTCAGTCTTGCAAATGTTTTGTTTGTTTGTTTTTTAAATTCCTCACAAGATATTTGTGGCTGCCAGAAATTGGTAGAGTCACAAATACTAGACTGATATGTAATTGGGAGCACCAAATTTCAGCTCAGGACAGCTAGACCTCAAGGATTCTACCCTTAGCTCTCACAGAGCACCAGGAATAATGGAGGAAAACAGAGAAGAATTTAACCACATCAATAAGTAGGAACGCAATTCTAGGAAAAACCTCCACTACATCAGAACTTTTTACATTGCCTGAGAATAACTTCAGAGCGACAACCCACTCAATGTTCACTCAGATAAGGAAACAATTGCAAAAGAGGATCAACAAATTCAAAGAAAGGTTTAAAGGAAAATGAAAGAACCCATTCAAGCAGAAAGAAAGGAACTAACAAACACAGAACCAGTACAGTACAGTCAATTGGAAGAAGCTGAAATTCCAGTCAGTGATAATGAAGACAGGTATATGACATCATCAATGAAGAAGGGGTAACATAAAATAGATATGTTTTATTTGGGGGCCACTCCCAGTTGTACTCAGGGCTTAATTCTGCTTCTGTGCTCAGGGATCATTTTTGGCAGAGGTTGGGAGACCATATGTAGTGCCAGGGGGTTGAAACCAGGGGTGATGTGTGCAAGGCAAGTGCCCTACCCCCTGTAATATTACTGTCATCACTGTCATCCCGTTGTTATTCGATTTACTCGAGCGGGTGCAGTAACGTCTCCATACATCCCAGTCCTGAGATTTTAGCAGCCTCTCTTTCCCAACGATTGGGGGCTCTTTTCAGGGTCAGGGGAATGAGACCTGTTATTGTTATATTGGCATATCGAATATGCTACGGGGAGCTTGCCAGGCTCTTCTGTGTGGGTGGGATACTCTGGGTGGCTTGCCCGGCTCTCTGAGAGGCATATATATATATATTTTTTTCCTTTATGATGATGAAGCGGACATGCGGTCCAGGAATATGTTCACTCATGCGTGAGGCTTGACCTAAGCCTGTGGAAAGCAGCCTGGAGCGTGGCAGCAGTGGGGTAGTGGATGTAATATTACTATGAACCAAAAAATATATTTTAACAAAAAATTTAAGTATTGGAAAACAACAAGAGAAACAATTTATGGAATGATCTATGAACCAGAGGAATACCAGAAGGAGATGAAAGAAAGGGGAAAAATGGCTGGTGGAAGTAATAGCCATAAACTTCAACCTGAGGGAGACTTATGTATTGATTCAGAAGCCCCAAATATTGCTAAAAATATATATATATATAATAGCAAGACACATATGACAAAATTATAAGACTCAAAAGGAAAGATAGACTCTTTAAAGTAGTAAGAAAGACTCAGTTACATGGGAAGCAATGTAAAACAGACATCATTAATGAAATTCCACAAGCAGGAAGCAAATGGAATGATAAATTTAAAGTAAAGAATAAAAAGAACCTCCACTGGAGAATCCTCTACCCTGTAAGGTTACCATTTATATTGAAGAAGAGAGAAATTATTTTTTTCAAACAACAGCTGAGGGCTGCATTTAAGTCAGTTCTGCAAGAGCTACTGAACAGTGATCCGATGGATTAGGAGTTTTTAAAACATTACTCTTGGAATCAAAAATAGTTTGGGCTACAAAACACAGATTCAACAGAACTGAAAACATGAACAGCAACCACTAAAACCACGTGGTCCCCTGAGCTCCGCCAGGAGTAATTTCTGAGTATAGAGCCAGGAGTAACCCCTATGCATCGCCAGGTGTGACCCAAAAAGCAAAAAAATAAAAAATAAAAAAATGAGCATGTAAACTTTTCACTTGCATATCAAGTTGACAGATGGGGATGAGGTGGGGGTTGGGATGAGGACGGTATTTGAGAATATTGGAGAGAGAAGTTGACACTGGTGGGTGGATTGGTGTTGAATTGTTATAGGCCTAAAACCAACTATCAGTAACTTTGTAAATCATGGCTCTTTAATACAATTTTTTAAAAAATATTTTGGGCTAAATATATATTTATAACAAATATTCCCCCTAACTCATCTGGCCCAATACTTAGCCTTGCTAAGCCTCACTATAATCACTTATAAGTTAACCATTTCTAGTAAAACCATAATTATTTTAAGAATAATAAGATTGGTGTAAGAATTAAAAATAATGGTGGGGGCAGAAAGAGCTCTGAATTTTGAATTGGCACCTAGTAAGTGCTTAAGAACTGTTAGGTACTATAAAAAAGTGGGACAAGTAGCCTGAATTTCATCTTCAGATGGGGAAACAGGTTCAGAAAGTTTAAGTGATAATTACATAAGTTAAAAAATGAGCATGTTCCGGGCTGGAGTGATAGCACAGTGGGTAGGGCGTTTGCTCTGCATGTGGCCGACCTGGGTTCGATTCTCAGCATCCCATGTGGTCCCCTGAGCACTGCTAGGAGTAATTTCTGAGTATAGAGCCAGGAGTAACCCCTGTGCATCGCTAGGTGTGACCAGCCAGGTGTGACCCAAAAAGCAAAAAAATATTTTAAAAAATTAAAAATGAGCATGTATTCAGAATTCAAAATTAGTGGTTAACTGATACAGCACAGTTGCCTCTAAGTGGTATGGTATAGACTTTACTTCTTGTTACTGACTGTCCTACAAATTCCCAAACAGCAGATCAACCCAATCACAAATAGAACTAATCTGCACAGGGTCACTTACTGCTGCCATGCAGGGATCTTCTTCTGGCATCTTCCCAGAGGAATAATCTTGCTCCTCAGGGTACACAGGCAACAAGAGTACTCTTGAATCATGCCTTGCCCTTGGCCCACGCTTGAGTCACTACGAGATTCTCCTAGAAAGTGCTGAGATGAACTTCAGTCTGAAGCTATAATCTCACCTCCATTCCCTCTCCTATCAGCCCCTTCCCCTACCCCTTCTCATTCTTTATTAATGCCACCCCTTCCATGTTTTCATCTCCATCTTTTCCTCCCTCTCTTCCTTGACCTCTCTCACCACCTCTTTCTCATACCCTCTTCGACCATCACCACATCCCAATTCATTACAAACATGTTAGCTTACCTTCTAGAAGGCCCATGAGCTTTCGAAGCAGGTAGAACCTGATTGGAATCCTCTAATACTAGTTACTTGCTGGTGGACAAGCAAATTAACTTTTTTGTGTTTACATTTTCTCCTGTTCTAGAAAGGGACAGACCGGTAATGAGAATAAGCACCAGTAACAATGGAATTGATGATGATAATGATGATAAGCAGATTGTAATAGCAATAATTGTCATTTTTCTACTTGCTGACTCTTCAATATATGCCTCCTCTGTCCCTCCCTTTCTGACCATTATTCAAGCTGATGATTGTCATTTGTGCGGGAGATTGTCCTGTGGGGAGAGATTACTGTGATGTACCATCAATTGTCATCTCTCTAGTTCACATGTCAGTAATGCTTCTCACAAGAAATAGAACTAGTTTTAGGGTCAGCTTGGGTTTCTTATATCTTTAGTAAGAACATTTCAATTGATTAAAGAATGAAATCCAGAGGCCCCCATAGCCATGCCACCAGACTCCCCGCCAGGCTGTTTTCACTCAAGGCACCCCAGAAGGGGATGGATGAGAGCCCTCCCTGCCCCAAGGGACCCAGTCCCAGCAGCCGACCTCCACAACCCAACTGCCGCCACACTCCAGGCCTCTTCCCACATGCTCAGGCCGAGCCTCACGCATGTGTGAAGTCCCACGTAACCAAGGTAATGCAGAACTTTGTGTCTTTGGACTCTGGGCTCAACAGGACCTGGAAACAGAAATCCTCTGCCCATTTCCCCCAGTCTCCAGCAACCCAGGGCTCACTCCCATAAGCCACCTCCTGCCCGCACCAGATAATCTAGTCATGGGCCACCATCCAGAACTCATGGCTGCTTCTCCCGGAAGGGAGCATAACATGAGGCCCCCATAGCCATGCCACCAGACTCTGTGCCAGGCTATTTTTGCTCGGGGAGCCCCAGAGGGGGATGGGTGAGACCCAAGCCCACCCCACCCCCAAAGGACTCAGTCCCAGCAACCAACCTACACAACCCAACCACCACCACGCTCCAGGCCACTCTCCACATGCTCAGATCAAGCTTCACATATGAGTGAACATATTCCTGGACCATGTGGCTGTGAGAATGCGCATGTGATTACCACACCATATATGATGGAGTTCAGACAGTAGGCAACAAATCATAGAGGGAAATATATATATGCATATATACATATTTTCAGATATATATACCAAAGCTCACATCACCCACATTTTAACAACATGTTAGTGATAGCCTATAGAATGTCTTAATGACTCCTGCCAAAATAGAACAATCTTCACACTGTTTCCTATATGAATACTTTTTTGTAAGCATGTTCAGCAGTTCTTCATAACAGACAATACAAAATATATTCTTTAAAAAAAAGAATGAAATCCTGACACCTTGACAAACAAGGGACAGATCTTGCAAGTCAATGAGTCAGTAGAGAAAGGCCACCAGGGATGAGTCAGCCTCTCATCCCCTGAAAGTACACAGCATCAAACTGTGCTCTTTGTCAATACCAATTCCATTTGCTGGCTGTGTGGGTTTGAGCAAGTCATTTACTCTTGGTGAATCAGGTAACTCTTCCAGTGATGGTGAAGATAAATGGAGGTAAGTCATGTGTGGGAAGATAGAGACTGCAATGCACTAGTAAATATATGAATGATTTGAATTTTTCCCCTTCCCTTTCTTTTTCTGTTGTTGTGATTACTGGGAGTCGGATGCCCTTGGTTGTTGGACACACTCCTTTAGTTGTGAGGCTCATGCACATTCTGGTTGTGGAGCACTGGGGGTCTCTGTGGTGTTCACACTCATGCTTGCTAGGTGTCATACTCCTGGCCTCACTGTATGCATGCCTTCTAGTTGCACACCTGACTGCAGTGTTGCATACTCTATTAGGGTATGACTTGGGGGCCTGGGGGAGGGAAAGTTGCCAGGACTGCAGCTTAAATGTGTGGCTGATGCTGGGGATAGGACTCATGGTCTCATGCTCAAAAGGCAGGTACACTTAGTCATTGAGCCACTTCCCACTGGGCCCTCCAGAATTATTATTTATTTGAGACAGTGTGATTTACAATAGTATTAATGACAAGGCTTCCTGAATATGACATTACAACACCACATTCTCCACCAGAGTATCTGCTTCTCTCCACGGCTACCCCAATGTCCCCTCCCATCCCCTGCCATCCACTCCTGTCCCCACCCAACCATCACCTTGGCAAGCTGAGTGCTGCAGACCACATCTCAGGAAGAATTGCTTCTGAAAGTGTTGCATTACGTTCTAGAAAGTATTATCATAAATATGATTCCTGCTTCATTTATCAATGTGAGAGTAAGCCAAAATTGGAAGGAACTTTTAAAAAGTCAGAAAATCACCTTTATACGTGCCCGGCATGATTTCCTATCATTGAGCCATATCCTGACCCTATGTTCATGCATTTCATATTATTCATATTATTATATATTAAATATATTATTACATGTTTGTGTTTATTTTGTTGCTACTGTTTAATCCAGATGGTAGAACTCTTATAGCTACAAAACACAGCTTTATGTTAGCTTATGTGTAGCTTCTAATGTGATCTAAACATAGTTTTTGCTGTGAGCATTATTGGCTTCTATTTATTTACCCTACCCCAATAATTAGAAATCATTTTCTGAGGCATAAATGGCAAATCTAGGAGCCCCAAGTGACTCATCTTTGCTTTGCTGTAAACTAGATTATAGAGGAGAATCATTAAAGGTACTGAATAGCAATGTTTTAGGTTAGGAATTTTATCTCTCTCTGGCCACTGAACCTACCAGTTATAAATTGCATTTTATTACCTTCTAGAGAAACAAATTAAGTGGTGGGCAATTCACATTCCACATGAAAAACAGCTATCTCAGAAGTAATATTCAGCTGGACAATTCCCAATTGTTCCCCCAAGGAGAAAAATGAAAAATGTGTTTATTTAAAGAAGTTGAAATACCTGTCTTGCCAGCCAGTCCTATTACTCCAGCCACTTCTATCAGGGATATTCTAATGGTAGATGAACAAAGGTGTGGGTGGTTCGACCACACCTACTTTATTTCCTCTCAGATGTTGATCAATGAGTAACACCCAATAGGTCTCATATTCAATTCTTAAGCTTTCTTGGATAACTCTGCACTTCTGTTTGTGGTTGAGTGTGATGTCACCTCATACATAGTTAAAGAGCTCTGCTTATTTTGCCAGTTGTCTTTTTACATTCAATTTTCTTCCCAGCCTTTTATGTTTCTTTCTGCTTTGTTTGTGTTCTTTAATTTTCCTATTAAATGCTTTCCACTTTTTTCTTCCCAACAGAGATGGGTGGATGAGGTGTGGTTGGATGAGACTTATATCATCTCTGAAGGGTCAAGAACTGTGTTTCCTTTGGGTTTAAGAGACATAAGTGATGACTGTCAGTTATACCCGGACACCAGCATTACAAAACACTGATTCACATAGACTTATTCCCCTTCCAATTTTCTCTCAGTCCAGACAATTACCATAATGAAAATACTTTCACTTGGTCCAGAATGTCTGTCATTAGCTTATCTCCCTTTTTAAAGAGCACAAACTTCAGACTGAGAGACTTAGGTGTATAATAGTATCCACCTAGAGGTTTATTACATTGTTTTGGTTTTTAATGCATAAATAATTTTTATTTTGCTTTTAATTTATGGAAAATTATATTCATTTTCTTTTTACAGTTATGATATAAACTTTTATTTTTAAAACAATTTAAACTGCATATATGTTAAAGAAAAATATCAAAGGAAGTAAGCAAAAGATACAAAAATATTAAGGAATGACTGAATTTTGGGAAATAGTAACACAGAATCACTCCATCAACTTTTGTTTTCATATTGCTCTATGGCATTGTTATTTTGAAAGTATATGAGCATTTGCCTTGCACACAGTTTGACCCAGGTTCAATTCCTTCGTCCCTCTTGGAGAGCCCGGCAAGCTACCAAGAGTATCTTGCCCACAAGGCAGAGCCTGGCAAGCTACCCGTGGCATATTTGATATGCCAAAAACAGTAACAAGTCTCACAATGGAGACGTTACTGGTGCCGGCTCGAGCAAATCAATGAGCAATGGGATGACAGTGACAATGATTTGTCAATAACATCTAGACCTACTACTAATATTCTACTTCCAATTTTTCCAACTAAAATTTCATGGTCTCTTTTTATTCCCTTTAGTGGTAGTATTTTGATAACCCTTTCATCAAATAAACACTGAAAACTGATGATTTTAAGCAGACAGGTGGTAGTAATGTGTATGTTCTTCTGGTATGATTGATATATTCAGAGTGTACAATTTTACCTCTTTTTTACTTATTGCCATAAAGAAGCATTTAAATTATGAGGCTTCTAAACTTTGACAAGTATTAATTAGGTGATTCATTAAGTCAAGATGATGTCATTAACGCTAAGCCATACAATCTTTGCAAACATCCCTAAAGAGAGAAGGGTCTTGTGGCATTCTTTAATGATTGTCCCTGAAGATCACTGAGTGTCAATTCCAGAAACAGAAATTTGTCTGAAGTCACTACATTCTCTTTCACTTGTCTTTTCAAAAACTTTCTCTAAGATATCTAAACTTATTCTTGTGATCCAGTTGGAATAATCTCAAGAATAGAACTTTTGGTTCCTTCCAAGCTAATCTTCTGTGGGTTTATGTCTGTATGTGGGTGAGGAGATCTTCAAATCGGTTCCAGCCTGTTGCCCTAAGTGCAGAGCAAACACCTTGAATAAACTGGAGCAGATTCTTAACTACTAGCATCACCTTGCTTCTATTTCCTTAGCACAGGCAACATGGCCACTGCTATTCATGGCCACCTCTCTCCCTGCTTCAAAAAAACTCCAGCCTTGCACTTACAGTTCTGAAGTGGACAGAGGTCAAACCTTTGTACTTAAAAACACAATCTCAGTTCCTAAAAATCTAAAAAAAAAAAAAAAAAAGAGGTGGACTGTGTGAAGGTTATGTAGGTTTTGGAAAGTAATAGTTGCTGTGACCCACTTTTTCGTGTGTCTTTTGAACACCACTCCCTTTTAATCCTTTTAGCCTCCATTCTGATATCTCCAGGTCTCTCCCCATTGGAGGAGACTACCACGCCAAGGGGCCAAGACTCTTCGTAGGAATGTCTGCTTTTCAGTATTTCTTCTTAACCTAAGGAATTCTACAGAAAGGCTTTCTTACTTATTACAGTCTTTTTTGACTGGTGTCTTCTCCCCACACTGCCTATGAAAGGACAATGTTTAGGTGTTTTGCATTGAAGGACTGGGCTCTGTGATTAGCAAGAGGCCATTGGAAGACCTTCTCGGAACATCCTAGATCTGAGGTAAGGGTTTGGCTCTCCCGTGAGTCCCCCAACTGTACAGGTTGGGCTGGCATCTCCGGAATCCCTGAACTTGTCCGAGCAGCTGGAGGGAGTAAGAGCTTTTCCTAAAGTGGCAGCTGGAGTTTAGATTGAAGTGTCTGCTCAAGACATTCCCAGTAATTGCTTGTTTATAGACAGCCTGAGCTACACCTCCTTCTTCACCATTTTTTTTCCAATAGGAACTCCAGTTTTAATGAGTACAGTCAGTTCTCACTTAAAGTTACTTAAAACCTCCTAAGTAGGCTCTTGGAAATTATTTCAGCAAAATGATCAATTTTACTATCCTTTAATTGACAAATGAACATTTCTAACAGCACATATTTTTTTTTTGGCTTTTTGGGTCACACCTGGCGATGCACAGGGGTTACTCCTGGCTCTGCACTCAGGAATTACCCCTGGCTGTGCTCAGGGGACCATATGGGATGCTGGGATTTGAACCCGGGTCGGCCGCGTGCAAGGCAAACGCCCTACCCGCTGTGCTATCTCTCCAGCCCCAACAGCACATATTTTTATTACAAAAACACCACCAGACTTCTAAATAAAGGCCTCCAGGACTTCTAATTTGAGCCAATTTGTATTCATTCTTTCAGTCACCCCTTTTCCAACTCATTTATTCCCACCAAAGTGGGAATGAACCCTGGACAAGACACTCATCCATTAGAGGGCTCACTCACACTCACTCAGATGGCACAATTATTTTTTTTTAGTTTTGACCATACCCAGCAGAGTCCAAGTGCTACTACTGTGCTTGAAATCACTCCCAGTGGTGCTCAGGAAACCATCAGATGCCAGCAGTCAATTACAGACTTCCTGCATACAAAGCACATGCCCATCCCTTTGATCTCTTTTTCTAGCTTCACATGAGATGATTTAGATATGCCAACAAATGTAACATGCAACATGTTTGATGTGTGGGAGAAAACCAGAGAACTCAGAGAAAACTTATCGAGAAGAGAATAAGCAAACTCCAAATAGACAGTGTGACCCCAAACAAGGATCAAGTTTTCTTTCCCAATTAATATTATAATAAAGTAGTATTGAGCAAGATGGTGTTATCCAAACACTTTGTGCAAATGTGTGTGTGCATGTACATGCATGTTTTGACTCCTAATGAGTTAGCAATTTTTCCTGATGGTTCAATAGTTGATAATACTCCGAAATACCTGCTCAAGAGATCTCAAACATTTAGCCACTCATATTGAAGTACTGCATGACTTAAGATAACATAACCTCATCAAGCCTCTTAGAGCTTCCATTAATCTCCTTGAGTTTCATAAATGAGATGATGCTTGTAAAGTACATTGTACAATGCCTAACATCTAGTAAACAATCAGTAAATGTGAACTGCTGTCATGAAAGAGTTTGATGCTATTATTCTCTCAATCTGATACCTGCAATCTTTTCACTGTCTAAGTGGTTTTTTCTTGCCAGAGTTAAGTGGGTATCTCCCAGTGCTGTATTAATAGAGGAAACATCTGCTTTGGCCTCTATACTCTCATAATTTCACCATTATCTCCTAGAGCCTGAGCCTATATGCATCTGGCAGGTGTCTGCTTAGGCTTAAAGCCTTTGGGTCATCCTTACCTTGAGATAAACATTCTGGCCGTATCTAACATTCATTACCTGTCTTGATCTAGAAAGAGGTTTGGTCTTTGCTGTAATTCTGTATATATCAAGTAGTTAGGGCAGGGTTGAAAGACTTCTTTCCAGGCACTTATCTACCCAGGAGATACCCACTAATTAAGCTCTCATAGAGTGCATTTGCTTTCTGCTTCTTTCTGAAAAACTTACCAAGCACTTTATCCTTTTCAGGAGCCTCAAAAGAAAGCCTTCTGGGGATTTTTAATTTCAGGCTCTTTTCTCTGGCACTCAGAAAATTCACATCTATTTTCCTGCATTAAGCCTCAAGCACTATCACTGCCATTTCTAAATACTGATTGTCCATAATTCTTAGAAGAAATCATTGGTCCTTGCGACATAAAGGAGTGACATTAAGTATTCACGAAAATCCTGAGAGGAATCTTAAAATGTAATGCCAGACTTCACCCAAATGCAACCTCATGGAGTACATTCTCCATGTGCCCACCTTGCTTCCTGGCTGATTTGCCATTAAACCCAGTCTTTCTTGGGTTCCATGCTTTAACTATTTCTGTGAATTGCTATGTCTGTCTTTGGCTGTGTTAATGAAGCTGGCACTTCCCACTTTATAACAAGGGATTCTCTCTCTCTCTCTCTTCCCTCCCCCCCAACTCCACCACTTTTCTCTCTCATAGGGCCTGGGATATTAGCTCAAAGGACTGGAGCACATGCCTTGCATTGGAAGCTCTAGGTTTGATCCCCAGCATCCGGTGTCTCTGGAGCACCACTGGATATAATCCCGATGGCTCCCAGCAGCACATGAGCAGCTCCAAACTGCTGCCTGAGTGAGCTTGGAAGCTTTCCTGGCTGTCCAGCCCAGCTGAGAAAAAACAGTCCAGGGGTGACTGTCTTCCTTGCTCTCTCTAGTAGTTCCCTTCTCAAGTTTTATTCTCAGGGAACTAGGTAAGACATCTTTTCTCAAGTGGTTAGAAGATTCTTTCAGCCATCTTCCCAGGTCATGTTTTTATGCTGTTCTTCCAGATCTTTTTATGCACAAGTATACATACCCTCACCTACACACAAGCACACACACACATACCACACACTGGTATATTGTTACAAAGCAAAACTGACTAGACAGAGAGCTCAACAGCTTTTGTAAACACTTACCTTTCTATTGGAAGTCTTCAGCATGATTCCATAGATTTAATTATAAAATAATGTAATAACAGGGCCATGGACACAGTACAGCGATTAGGGCACATGAATACTATGTGTGGGACCCTGGTTTGATCCCCAGAACCATATAGTTCTCTAGGGGTTGCTGGGGATATCCCCAGAGGCCCCCTGCACTGCAGGCCTGAAGCAGCACTGCATGCTTATGGCTGAGCATTTACCAATCAGCCCAGCTGGTTCAGTATCATTGGGAGTGGCCACAGACCCCCTAAGCACTGCTTGAAAGTTCTTCCACTTCACCCAAAGAAAAGAACATACTGACTATGGAGCATAGAGCACAGCTATACAAAGAATATAAATTAATGCGTGTCCCCAATAATTTTAGATTTGTAATGCCTGAGAAACAGCTTCATAGAGGATACAAACTTTGCAAATCTAAATTCACAGGAATTCCCCATATGGCTATCTCATCCAATTCCTACTGGTGTCTCAATGAACACATTCTATAATTTTGCTAAGGAAAGCAACATAAATTCAGTCACAGCTTCCCTTCAACTAAATATCTCTTAAAATATCCAAGTGGATATTTTTTTTTTTTTTGCACAGAAAATTCAGTCTCAATTATATTTTACCTATCACTTCATTTTTTCTTTTTTCCCCCTCAGGTGGCAATTTCAAGAAAGAGTGCCAAGGAGCTTTGTAGATCTGGTCACGGTCAACGGAGTTCAGCCCCTTCCTGTCAAACAGGCCTCACAATCCACTTGTTTGTCTTCTTGCTTCATTTCTGAAGACTCGCAGAGTTGCATCCTGTACTTCCTGACTTTAGGTCCTACATCTTAACATGTGAATGAATTGAGACCGGAGGGAACAAGACATAGAATACTGATCATGTAATTCTGGTTTGGGTGTGTCTACCCTCCCATTTTCAAATGAAATCTTTTTTATTGTCAAATGAAATCTTTGTTCAGAAGACATGACCCATCACAGGTATTACTAGGAGGGATTTGTGCCCAGGCCCTGATGCACTCTCTCTGGAGAGAGGTAGTTGTTACTTTTGATTTTAAACGAATTAAAATTTACTACACAAAATTTTTATGTAATCAAATGTGCCAATATTTTTCCTTTATCATTTCTTGGTTTTGTGTATCTTTTCTCTATGCATGTGAGTATGCCCTTGTATATATCTTTGGGGGCACACCCAGTGGTGCCCAAGACTTAATCCTGGTTTTATGCTTAGCAATAAAGGTACTCAGGGGATCATATGTGGTGCCTGGGATCAAATTTGCTGGTGTAAGGCAAGCACCTAAGCCCCTGTACTCTCTTCCCAACCCTTGTGTTATGGTTTTAATAGTCTCACTCCTTATAGAATTATAAACATATGTGCCCATATGTTTATAATTTAGGACACCTATGACTTCATCTCCTGAATGTCAGGCCAGGATATGGCTCAGTGCATACCTTTTAAGGGTGAGACCCTGGTTTGCACAGGGGTTGGGGTATGAAGGAGAGATGGGGTTTTTTTTGCATCTTTGATTCATCTATAACTTCTTAAGATTTAAAAAGTGAGGCAGAATGTCCTGACTCTGTGCCAGACTGTCTTCATCAGGGCACCTTGGAGGGGGGTGGGTTGAGTTTCCCTCTCCACACCAAGCAGAACCCTGGCAACCAAAAACCTCCAGAACCCAACTGCCACCATGCTCAAGGCCACTCTCCACATGCTCAGACAAGCCTCACCCAAGAGGGGACAAGCCTCACCCAAGAGGGGATGAAACTCACCAGAGGGAAGACCAGCAGGAAAACCCAGATATACGGGAACCCATGACTGAGATCTCAAAGCCCGCTTGGATCGGGACTGGGCCTTCTCCCCACAGCTCCCCAGTTTTCCAGTAGCTTGGCAGTCACACCCACAAATTTCCCCTGGTGCTATGTAATCTCATCAATGTTCAAGACCCAGAGACTATAAACTAAAGTTCCTGGAAGAGAATGACACAAATTTTTCTGGACTGCGCATCGCATTAACACCACCCCACCTCTTACACTTTATCTCACTTACTTACCAAAAGTAGCACACATTTGTTTGGTTTTTTTTTTTGTTTTTTTTGTTTTTGCTTTTTTTTTGGGTCACACCTGGCCATGCACAGGGGTTACTCCTGGCTCTGCACTCAGGAATTACCCCTGGCCGTGCTCAGGGGACCATATGGGATGCTGGGATTTGAACCCGGGTCGGCCGCGTGCAAGGCAAACGCCCTACCCGCTGTGCTATCTCTCCAGCCCCAACATTTGTTTGGTTTTAACATACTTGCTTGTATTCTCTTATCTATGAGCTTAAATGGCTCCAGAATGAAATACAACAACCTTCACACACTTCCTTTTTATTGTGGTGGGAACATGCTGAGTGGTGGGAATGGTGTTTGGCTGTTATCTGTAATGAACTATTATGAACTACTTTTATGAAAATAAAAAATATATAAATATTGCTTTAAAAATTTAAAAAGTGAAATAAATATTCAGTTTTGGCTCCCACCCTCCAAAAATAACAAATCAGAAAATTCAGTTAACATTTATTGAGTAATTTTTTTACACAGTCCTTAAACGCAGTTTTTCTGCATATTTTGAATATGATCCTAGTGATGCAAGACCAGGAGTGTTTTTATGAAGGCACTATTGAAAGCTGCCATCAGGAGCAGCTCTGTGTGTGTGGGCAGGTGTGGGAACCTGCATTGTCAGGACTGTTTCTTCACCTGTACATTAAGATAATAGTATCACCTTACAGTCTCCTTTGGAAGATTTTAATTATTTTTTAATTACTTATTTCATTCTTTTTCATTTCTGGGGATTCAAATCTGCAAAACCTGCAGTTTCCCACTGAGCTGCATTGGTGACCTTCTGAGATTTTTAAAAATAGGGTCAGAACAATAACACAGTGGGTAGGGCATTTGCCTTGCATGACCCAGGTTTAATCCCTGGCATCCCATAGGATCCTCTGAGGACTGCCAGGAGCGCAGAGCCAGAAGAAACCTCTGAGCATTTCTGAGTGTGACTCCAAAACAAATAAACAAAAAAGAAATTTAAAAGTCAAAGTATGTAGGGCTGGGGAGAGAGCACAGGAGTTAGGGATGCACGCTTACGTGTTCTGGACTCTGTTTTAACTCCAGGACCACATGCCTCCTGAGAACAACTCGGTGTAGCTCTTGTAGCCTCTGAGCACTGCTGTGGTGATACTAACAATTCCTGGCACTGTGGGGCCTAGTACTGAACTGTTTGGTCTGGCTGACTGAGTATCACAGGAAGTGACTTTGGAAGCACTGTGTAAGTGCTTAAGAGGGACCTCCCCAAAGGCAAAATATATAAATTCTACTTCAATAATTGTAAGCTGCTTTCAGGTCAATTTGCCATAACTTATCAATATGGGTCTCTAGAATAAAGATCTAACTTGGGTGTAAAACTCAGTTTCGTTGTGAGATTGTAACTGTAACCCGAACATGAAAGCTTGTAACTATCTCACGGTGATTCAATAAATTAAAAAAAAACCCTCAGTTTTGGGATTTGCTTCCTGAAGTTATCAAGACAGCACAGAAACAGTGGGTTTGTCAAGAATGATATGTTATTGTTTGCCTCTGTTCACCACCAAAATAGTTACCCTAGTTAATCCTCTTGAGCTACTAAACTTTTCCTTTTCAGTTTCTCCAATATTTTAGCCAATCATTTTGTAGAGATGAATGGGACCTCACAAATCTGAGCTTCAATCCCCATCCTGACACTTACCCATAAATATGCTCATTCTAAAGAATTAATTGTTTTGGTTTTTACATCACGCCCAAGAAATGCTCAGGGGTTATATTCCTGGCTCCACACTGAGTAATAATTCCTGACAGTGCTCTGGAGGACATATGAGATGATGAGGATGAGAATCCAGATCAACTACATGCAATGCGGTTGTACTACCTCTCTAGCCCAAGAATAAATTTAATTTTTTAAATTATATTTTTATAAAGTTGTTCACAATAATTTATTACATTCAATATTTCAACACCAATCCCATCACCACTATACCTTCCCACAACCATTATTTCAAATTTTCCCACCACCACCCAAGCCTGCCCCAAAGGCAGATTCTAAATAATTTATTGTATTGTATTTATTGTATCGCATAATAATTTATTGTATTGTTATGAATAAAAATGATCCAAAAATATTTCCTTAGAGGAAAGTGTATGAAAATTGTTGCATCTCATCTTGGAGCCATTAAGCCTCTGTATAAGAGATCACTAACATGTTGTTACAGGTTGTTACATGTTGATACATAGACATTAGCACACAGGCTCAACCTGTGTGCTAATGTCTATGTATCAATATATTTATATAGTTATTTTAATCAAGATCAGTTGCCTTCTTCCTTACACCCCCACCAAATGTATTGTGCTACTCTTAGTACATCGGTGGCATAAAGTTTGAGGTGTTGCGAAACAAATCTCAGAACGCAGCGGCTGATGGCAGATATACTCCTGGATTCTGAACTAAGCTACGGACCCGTGCAGCCCCAGGGGGGAAGGGTTTCTGTCCCTTGGCCTTTTCCCCCCTGTGACAGCATGGCAATTGCCACTGTTCAGAACCAATTGGACAGAGAGGTAGGAGTTTGCAGTGATGGGACGGGATGCATGGGGAATCTTGCGATGGGGGAGGCAGAATTGACCCTGCCTCCTGCACAAATGAGACCCCGAGCGGTGGCCCATGAACAGCTCCTCCACTCCTGAACAGCCATGATCCCAGAGCCACAGAAACCAATCTCGGAATGTAGTGGCCGCTGGCAGAAATACCTCTGGTCTTAATACCAGAATTCCAAAACTGGGCTGCCGCTTTTGCGACCATGCAACATCATATGCTCTTTGTTACCAACAATAGGAAACATACAATCTAATGATACCATTCTGACAGTCTGACTGTTGGAGGAAAAAGTCCAAATAATGATAGTGAGTTTTCTGTCGAAAATTGAATGTAATCAAAGTAAGGAAAGAGTAAAGTGAAAATCATCTGCCACACAGGCAGAGGGGAAGTGGGAGGGGGGTTATGCTGGGGGTTTTGGTGGTGGAACATGTGCACTGGTGGGTGTTTGAGCATAGTATGACTGACACTCGATCCTAAAAGCCCTGTAACTGTTCTCACGGTAACTCAATTAAAAAATAAATTAAAAAAAAGTTAATTCAACAATAAACAAATGGTGTATCATGCGGAAAAAAAAGTTTGAGGGGCCGGAGCGATAGCACAGCGGGTAGGGCGTTTGCCTTGCACGTGGCCGACCTGGGTTTGATCCTCAACATCCCATATGGTCCCCCAAGCACCACCAGGAGTGGTTCCTGAGTGCAAAGCCAAGAGTAACCCCTGAGCATCGCTGGGTGTGACCCAAAAAGCAAAAAAAAAAAAAGTTTGAGGTGTTGCTTTGCAGCCGCGCACTCCAGGAATTCTAAAATTTTAAATAGAGTGCTAGAACAGGAGTTAAATTTTTAAAAAATTTATTTCATTGAATCACTACGTGGAAAGTTACAAAGTTCTCAGGCTTATGTCTCAGTTATACAATGCTCAAACACCCGTCCTTTCACCAGTGCCCATATTCCACCACCAAAAAACCCCAATATACCTCCCATCCCTCAGTCCCCTACCCCCGCCTGCATAACTGATAATTTTCACTTCATTTTCTCTTTACCTTGATTACAGTCTATATTTCAACACAAAACTCACTATTGTTGTTGGAGTTTACCCCCCCAAAATATGGCCCTACTGACAAGGAAGCATTTGATAATTAGTTTTCCATTGATGAGAATGAAGAGATATGAAGTCACGTGGCTGCTACTTTGGCCACGCGATTTAGGATTTCTGTATTTTAGTAATTAAGTCCAGGGTGATTTATGTTGGAAATTGCATCATTTCCCTTCCTGGAGCAGCATGGGGCTAAGGCTTAGTTCACA
Organism: Sorex araneus; assembly: GCF_027595985.1. Lineage (NCBI taxonomy): Eukaryota > Metazoa > Chordata > Mammalia > Eulipotyphla > Soricidae > Sorex > Sorex araneus. The sequence goes on along the minus strand of NC_073304.1, from coordinate 146,345,582 downwards.
GTCTAGAGACATGGCTGCAAGCACTTGCTGGGACCAGAAGTAGTGTAGCTGGCCTCTGGATCTTGGTCGTTCAGCAGCAAAGCGGCCGTGCAAATGCATCGCCACCTGGATTGAATCTCGGCAGAGTGCAAGCCGGAATCGGCCCTGGCCAGAGACTCAGGATTAAATTTTAAACCGGGCGGTGATTTGGGGGTAAGAGGCATCTCTGCAGTGTGTTTTGAGATTTGTTTGTGAGTCTCTGGATCATGGCCATTAATGAGCTTATATAGCGCCCAGGGGCAGTTCGTGGATGTGACTGCCAGGCAGCCGGAAGCACAGGAAGAGGAGGGCCCATTCCCGACTCCATACAAGCCTTGAGATTTCAGTCACAAAACCTTTATACCTGGGTGTTTCAACGGGTTCATTCTTGTGCATGGAAGGCTCTCATCCGAAGCCTGTGAAGATCGGATGTGAGCATGGTGGCAATTTTGTTCTGGAGGTTTGCAGCTGCCGGGGTTCTGTTGGGGCAGGTGGAGGAACGCACACACCTCCAAGGCGCTCAATGAAGTTAGCCTGGTGCAGGGTGAGGAGGCATCTCTGCAGCGTATTGCTCTCTTCCAAGATTTATTTGTGAGTCTGCAAGAATTAATTTTAAAAAGAGAATAGTGGCCCCTATGTCATAAGATCTTTAAAGAATTAGAGAAGAACATGCAGGGAATGCAAGTCCTGGAGAACAAAATGTCCCATACTAGTCTGTAGCTTCCTCTCAACTAAATCAGGATTGAAAAATAAGAAGAAAGGAGGTGATAGAGAAGAAAAGGAGTTAAGCATTTAGCAAGGTGCCAAAGTGGGTTAAAACTGTTAGCTGTGGGCAGAGATCACAGGGCAATAAAGATGAGGTCTTGCCTTCAGGGGTTAGAGTCTAGATTTGAAGTTATAGCACTTAGAAAGAATAATGAAATGGATAGTGTAATACAAGCACAAAAATGTTTTGGAGACAAGTGGCAAGGAATGAATTCAAACTGGAGGATTAAGGAAACACTTCAGAGAGGAGGTTGCGTTTAAGCTGGACCTTGAAAGAAAATCTATTTTCTTAAAAGATAATAGGCTTTCCAGGCTGAGCAAAAAAATACCCCTCAACGAAACATTTGGCACCTTCCGGGGCCCAAAGTTAGTAGGAGTGATGGAAGTGTAAATCAGATAGAAGAAAGGACAGCCAAAAGGTCAATTACAGTGGCCTGCAGTGTTCTGAACAGGTTGGAAGAGCTTTTTCTCCTCTCTTTCTATCTTCTTTCTTTTTCCTTTTTGCTTTTGCAATGACCAGGGCTAGCACACACTGGCTGTGATGTTACCACCCCTTTATTTGTTGGAGTTTTTTTTTTTTTTTTGGCATCTCACAATTAAACCATCTATGTTCCAGTCCAGGAAGTCATTTTTTAAATTGAGACACCGTGAGAACAGTTACAGGGCTTTCAGGATCAAGTCTCAGTCATACAATAATCAAACACCCATCCCTTCACCAGTGCACATGATCCACCACCAAGAACCCCAGACACCCTCCCTCCCTCTCCCCCTCTGCCTGTGTGGCAGATGATTTTCAATTAACTCTCTCATTGCTATGATAACATTCAATCTTTGACCGAAAACTCACTATCATTATTTGGAGTTTTCCCCCTCATTGTTGGTTTTTTTTTTATTAAAGTTGTGGTACTTACTGGGGGAGGAACCAAAGGGGCTCACACTCACTTGGTTGCAGACCACAAAAGACTGAACAGTTTGGGGTCACTGGGAATTCCAAAGAGCAAAGAGCTGCCGTCTTGTGTTCAGTATCTGGGATAGAACAGGGGACCCAACTCCCAACCGTGTGCTTATCCACTGAGGTGTATCTGTGCCAAGACTTGAAAGATTTTGAGTTGCAGAGTCATCTGGACAGGTTTAAATTATTATTAATAACTTGGACTCCCCCCAGCCCCACCCACCTGGCGTGAAAGAGCCCTCCAGCCGGCCCCCACCTGTCTGGGGCTCCCAAAGCCCCCAACCCCCACGTTCCCACCGTCAGTCTCCTCCATGTGCCACCCTAACTCCTGCCTCCCCACTAGGTATCTGTCCTACACTGCCCTGGTTTCCGCCCTGCTTCTCCACTAGGTTGGTGGGGGCGTGGCCTTACATCAAGGGGTGTGGCCTCAAACAGGATGTGGCCTCCTGTTGGGTGGCTGAAATTATTTTTCCCCTTCCCTGCACTGTGCACTTAGGTCACAATCTGTATAACCTGTTTCTTTGAAGAACACCCTGGCCATCTCAATCACTATAGGCCAATAGTCCATTAGCTTATCCTAATTTCACAAAAACTATCAGTGAACACAAGAAACTGCATAAAGCCCTTTATAAAGAGACCATAGTCTCAAGTCTTCACTAGAGGCCCTACATAAGCTAGGAAGAGCGCCCTAAGGAACTATTCTAGATGGGGAAAAGGGCTACTATCATCTACTTAGCCCGCCCAGAATCCCCTCTTGCAGCAAGAGGGAATAGGGATAAAGAACTGGAATGTTCCACCTCTATAGGCCCATAACAACACGAAGAAACAACGAAAATCCCCACCACCAGGAGAGAATGAAGAAAAGATCTCAGAAGCCTCAACAGGGGCTACCCACAAATACGACACCTCTCAGATAAAGAATTCAGAAAGGAAATCATGAAGATGGCTGACAAACTCAAAGCAACCATGAAACAGACATGCAATAAATTAAGGGAGGATATGAACGCAGCATTGGAATGAACCACCAAGAAAATACAGGAAGAAATGAGAGCAGAAATTTCAAAACTACAAACAGAAGTCACACAAATAAAGGAATCAGTAGATGAAATAAAAAGCTCAGTAGAAGCCCTCAACAGAAGAATGGTTACAGCAGAAGAGAATCAGTGAGCTTGAAGATGAGCTGCAGAAAGCTTACAGGCAACAACAAATAATGGCAAAAGACCTCAAAATGGCTCTAGGGCAAATCAGAGTCCTGGGGATGACCTCAAGAGGAACAACATAAATTATTATTAATAGTCTTATTAATACTTATTTGTTACTTGTTTCATTTGGGGTGAGGCACTCCTACTGGTGCTGGAGGGTTGTGTAGTGTCAGGAATTGAAGCACGTTAATCAAATGCAAGGTAAGCACCTTGTCCTTTATCCTATCTCTCTGTCCTACTATTTGTATCTATTTATCAGAAACAAGAATGAATCAGGAGGGGTAAACACTTCAAAGATGTTGAAACATCCCAGTGGAAGTCATGAGCATCTAAACTAAGGTATTATGGAGGAAGGGCATAGAGAAGAACATTTAGAGTGAGAAGGAAGAAGTCGGTTGGATAGTGAGACCGGGGAAGCTATTTCTGAGGTCAGAGGAGCATAAGGCCAAGCTAGATCCATTCACTGGGAAGCATAGACTTAAAGGTAGATTGGAAATAGGCCACTGAGGCCCAGAGATGTCAGAGCTGAAGAAGCCAAGACATGTTGCTTCACCCTATCACTCATGAGAATGTCAAGGTTAATTTCCTAAGATGTTTACAATCAACAAAATATGTGGAAACAGAAATATCTCAAATCAATAGAGGCATATGAATTATTCAGTATGCTGGCTGTTTAGTCTAGTGTTCCAGCTCATGCTATACAGAAATGTATATAAGGTTTACACAGTGAAGCAAGTTGTAAGTTCCTTTAAAAATAAATGTCATCATAAAAGCATACTTGCTTATTGGAAATGGTTTAGATCCATTTTTTGTGGGGATGGGAATATGGTGTGTTGGGTCACACCTGGAGGTGCTCAGTGCCTGGGCCTGGCTCTGCACTCAGGAGTGACCCCTGGCATGCCAGAGACTACCTGTGGTGATTGAAAACTGGGACAGACCACATGCCACACAAATGCCTTGCATCCTGTACTGTCTCTTTGGCCCTACAAAATATTTTAACAATATGAAAATACCTAATTCCATGATTTAAAGTCACCCATAAATAAATATATTATTGTTGTTTACTATCTAGTTACAATATATGTATCTTTATATTTGTGTCTCAAAATTTAAATAAAATTTGAAATCTATTTTAAAATACAAACTCTAGTTTTGTTACTTTATCATGAGTTAAATATTTTAACAATAATTTTTAAAGGCATATTTATTTATTTCACTTTAAAACTGATTTTTCTTTGAAGGAATTTTTTATTATGAATGAGACTATAAAGAATACTAGATATAAATATTTTTCCTCCTTTCTGATCTTTCCCTTTGCATTAAATTCCTATTTTAAATTCTGACATCATATTCTGTTGATAGAAAGGTGCACCCTCAGTAATAATATTAAATCTATTTTAGTTAGTATATAGTTGAGCTGGATACTAAAGTCCAGTGTACCAATAACACTGGTGAATTCTAGTTTCTAGTCTTGGTTGGTTTACTACGGTTCTGGTACATCTTTGGATTTCTAGAAGTTTATTTTGGGGGCGGGAGAGATAGTATAGTGGGCAGGCCACTTGCCCTTCGTGCAGCTGACCTAGGTTTGCTCCTTGGCCCTCATATATTCCCTTGAGCTATGTCAGGAGTGATCCTTGAGTGAAGAGCCAGAAACCCTGAACACTGCCAGGTGTGGGCCCAAGAAACAAAACAAAAACAAAGAAGTTTCTTTTGGACTGAGTGCAATGTTACCACTTATGTACATAAAAAGACTGACATTTCAAGGTTGTCCAGGGTTAATGGAAGACCTGGAGCCAGCAAAGGTGGGGTGTGGTAGGAAAAGAGTAGTCATAGAACTCGAAACTAAACAGAAGGGGAAACCAAGCAAATAATTAGACAGTAGAGTAGAAGTAAGCAAGAAGATTAAGGAAAATGAGTTAAACAGAAAAGACATTATTTGATTTAGTCAGAAAGTGAGCAACATTTACTTTGGAGCTATTTAAATGATAGAAGAAAGGAAGATTATATCAAAGAAATGGGGACAGAAGAACAAATTAAGTTAACATCACATACATGTTGGGCTGGAGCGATAGCACAGTGGGTAGGGCGTTTGCCTTGCATGTGGCAGACCCGAGTTCGATTCTTCTGTCCCTCTCAGAGAGCCCAGCAAGCTACTGAGAGTATCCTGCCCACACGGCAGAGCCTTTAAGCTACCTGTGGCATATTCGATATGCCAAAAACAGTAACAACAACTCTCACAATGGAGACGTTACTGGTGCCCAAATCGATGAATAACGGGATGACAGTGCTACAGTGCATATACATCTTGAATCTCCTGTAAGGAGTCAGGATTGAAGTTTCAGAGCAGAAATAACACTGTAGCACTGTCGTCCCATTGTTCATAGATTTGCTCAAGCAGGCACCAGTAATGTCTCCATTATGTGCATATATGTGCATTTACTATCCTGTGGCTTAAGGTATACACAAATACATGCATATACACAAAAGGGGAGAACACGTGCATTCACAGCAACAAGAAAAATACAAAGTATACAATATTAACAATAGATGATTCTGGGTGAAGAGTATACAGTATTCTGTGTCGTAGTCTCTGATTTACGTGATTTTTTTGGAACATTAATCAAAGCTGAGTGATTGCTTCAGCATTTTAAAAGTTTCTGTTTGGGAGCCTGAGTGCTCTTACAGAAAGTGGGGTGCTTGCCTTGCGTGCGGCCAGCCTGAGCTCCCCAGCACCTGATACACTCCCCCAAATCTGCCAACAATGATAGCTGAAACCAAGGCCAGGAGTAAACCCTGAACACTGCCAGGTATGGTCCAAAAAGCAAAAGATTTTTAAAAGTTTATATTTGAAAAAATAAATCAGAGATTTCGACAGAGCAGAGATGCCTCCACAAAATGACCAGGAGAGAATCTTCACAAAATTGACCGATTCAGTGGAGAAAATAAAAACTAAATTAAACTGGATTTTTTAAAAAAAGCCGGAATGTCTCTCTTACCTTAAAGTTTATTCAGCTGATAAGAGTAGCACCGTACATGCAAGTTGTTCATTTATTTTCTCATTCCATGGGTAGTTATTAAATACTATTCAGCATGAGCATTGCGTTCAGGAAGGTGGACATATAAGTGAATAAAGCAGACATAATATATTTTCTGATTAAATTTAAACTTCAGTAGATAGTCAATTAACAAGAACTCATCAGTGAACAAGAAATGCAAGATGAAGTGAAAAGACAGTGAACAGTGACATTACAGATATTATAACTGAGAGGAAAGTTAATTTACATCTGGTAGCTAAGTAAATACCTGAAAGTTAATATTTGAGATGAATTATGAGGAGAAACCAATCATTGGACATAAGCAGAGAAAATATAAAAAGTAATTGAAGAACTGGGAGATGAAAAGGAACTTAGCCTCCTCTGGAAACAGGGAGCAAACTGGTCTGACTGACGTGAAGGACAAGGCAGCAGTGGAGGCAGGGAGGGACAGTGGATGGGTTACTGGGTGTCAAGGGAGTGCTAAGAAAGGAGGTGTAGAGGTGGGCAGGGATCTTACAAGGATTTTGCTTTCTATTTTAAGTAAAGTGTGTTAATCAACTTTGATAGGGAAGTAAATAATCCTAAAGACAAATGATTGTGTCCTTACCCCACATAATAAAATGACATTTAAAATCCCTATAGATGATGAATTACTACTACTTATAAAAATTATAATAGCAAATAGCAGAGATATCTTTAATTTGGTCCATTTGTCTTCCTTTTTTCTTTGGTAACTGTACCCATTTGATTTACTCTAAACCAATGGGCCAACCAAACAGAACCTTTCTTTTCCTAACCTCAGGGGTACCACTTCAACTAGATCTACCCAAACAGCTCATTTTTCTGGCCAAAGTGCCTAAATGAGCCTCAGGTATATAATTGAGTTAGGATAGTCTCAGTTATTTTCTGAGAAGAGCTGAATGCTGAAAGGAAATAATGTTCTCTTTCAAGTTCACTAAACTGAGGTGATGCAAGTTTGACACGATCTACTGTCATTTTCTCCTTTTCTTCCTCTAGATTTCCCAACTCCCACTTTCTCTGCATACAAAACTCAAGGCAATTGGAAATAATAAGGTAAACAACCAGAATAAAGTGGAAAAATGGAGAGGGAGTAAAAGATCTACAATTAGCAGCTGATAGCATTTTCTTGTTCACATGAATCCTTGTGATTAGACCTTCCTGGTCTTCCTGGATGGGGAACTGGTTTTTGAGTTCATTATGTCCTTTGAAATCTGAAGGGTTTTTATATTACCTGATATCCAGGAAGGAAAAGGAAAGTCATTAACATTTGAGCACCAGGATTTCTATACTATACTCTTGTTTCATTATTAACACAGAGATATGTGAATCTGTGGGGGCCATCACTTGGGACTCATGCCTCCTTCTCCCAAAGCTATGTACTATTTGAAATTACTTCAGTGATCACCAATACTCTCTTCCATGTCTTCCTCCCAGTGATACACTAGTGAACTGGCATGGGAATGGTGAGACACTGACTTAGTTAACATTTGGCAACTTGTGTCCTACAAATTCTCCCACCATGGCAGATTGAGCTTCCAAGGTTCAGACTGCCAGCTAGTAAAATCCTTAAATCTGAGCATTGGTTAGGGCAGGCTTTAGGATCCTGTTGTCTCTACATCTCTTTTGCCCAATAATCTCTGACCTTGATCACCTCTGTTTTCCCCAAGTATCCCCCTCTCTGCCTCTTTGCCCTGTATCATGCACAATTTCATCTAGGGTCTCCTATTGCCTTCTCTTCTTCCCTTTGTATCTTACCAGCATTTATCTTTTGTCTGATGATAAGGAAAATTTCTGAAAAGAGCAGATACTTAGGTGTTGAATTTTGAGTTATTCACAGGCAGCCTATCTTATGAAAGTGACTTAATGACATTGAGCCCCAGTTTTCTGCTCCCTAATATGATAAAATAAAAATGCCCCCCAGGGCTGGAGTGATAGCACAGCGGGTAGGGCGTTTGCCTTGCACTCGGCTAACCCGGGTTTGATTCCCAGCATTCCATAAGATCCCCTGAGCACCACCAGGGGTGGTTTCTGAGTGCAGAGTCAGGAGTGACCCCTGTGCATCACCGGGTGTGACCCAAGAAGCAAAAAAAAAATGCTCCCCATAAGAAATTTGAGGATTTTCTGAAACAATTGCTAAAAGATGTGTCATGTTTAAAGCTTTAGTTTTCTCACAGTCTTCTCAGAGATACATTCTCACACATACACATACCATACCATACCCCACACATCTGTGCACCCAGATAGCCCTCTGGTTAGACCACACCTGGTAGTGTTAGGGGGTCAGTGGTTACTCGGGGAATGGTCACAGGGTTAGAACCTGACTCAGCTTCACACATGGCAAGTGTTTTAAGCCTTGTCCTGTCTCCCTGGTCCCACTTCTGTTAGTTCCTGATGCCTCCCAAGTGTAGCTGTGTTTCCCATCATCATTCGGAGGATTTCCTGAGCCCTGAGCTTTTGTCTTATTTGACTTTATTTCCCTTATCTTAGCTTGGTGTCTTGCACAGGGTAAAAGCTCAATCAATATTAAGTGAATGCTCTTTGTCTTGCCCATTTTCTATTTATCAGAAGGACTGAGAGAGTACCAAGTCACAGAAGAAAACAGCAGGAAGAGGTGTGGGGGCTGGTATAAATGGGTACAGTCAAGGCAGCAGTTTTGTAAGGGTGTGAAGGGTTGTATAAAAAACTGATAAGGTAACATATGGATCACTGAGTTCTCCCACTGGCCCAGGTCCTTAGTTTACTTGGTATATAAAGCTGAACAGAACCCAGGGTGAAAATAATTCACGCAACAGCATTTCTTCTTTTCCCTCTCTCGCTTATCTAAGTCGTGGATGCTCATGTCATATCTTTAAGATTTTTTCACTGAATGGTTTTGGTGCAAATCTTAAAGTTATTTTTTTCCTTTCTGTCCTGGAGATAAATGAACCAGAGCCAATAAAATAAGCGCTCCCTTTTTCCTTCACAGCTCTTTAAAAGCTTTACATAAGTGTTTCTTCACTTCTATTTTATGGCCAAGACCAGATGCAGAAGTGCTAAAATATTTTGATAAGAGCTGTCCTGGCAGTAGTTCTTGATTTTACAGCTATCCAGAGGGAGAATTAGCTAGGAAGTCAGCCCACAGAGAAGAGAGAGAGGAGCAGTGAAATGTCTCCACTGACTGAGATTCTCCATTTGTGTCCAAAATCATTTGCATGAGGGAAGAAATAAAATGTTTAGGCTATATCACTATTTGAATGAAAAACAATAAAAAAGAAGAAGGCCATCATAATATCTGACATTTATGAGGCTGGGTGCATCTGAAATTTATGAAAGGCTTTTACATACAAACTCAGATCCTAAGAGCTCTTCACTTAAGTATACACTCCATGGCCCCAAATGCTTAATTAATCTACATAATATGCTAAGAATTATTAGTAAATCCTCATGGAGCAGTTAAATCTAAGGAAGGACCAGAAAAAAAAGATTTCCCCAAGATTATAGAACTGGTGCAAGCAAGGCAGGGGTTGAGCTACCACATTCTGCTGCTTCTCATCTATTTTGCAAGAAAGGAATCAAGGTTCTGTATGGGGTCCCAGAATGTGTCTCAGAGGTAAAGCACCTGCCTTACAGGTATGAGGCTGCCCCACCTCACCATCAAGTGTGGTTTCCCCAGCACTGAAACTGAGAGTGAGCACCACAAACACCATACATCTGAACAGAGGGTGTGAGTTCAGCAACCAAATAGGTTGTCCTTGGTGTAAGCTACAGAAAGGAAGCAAACTAGAAGAAGGAAAAACAGGATGATCTGTGGTGTAAAGAATAACTAAATGAGGGAATACAACGCAATAAATGGCTGATGCCTAGATTGCAACTGATCCCAGAGTTTAGAGAAGAGAAGGACAGAAAAGGAAAGAAATTGGTGGGGTTAAGGAAGAGGGGAAGAAAAGACAGACAGGAAGCAATGGCAGTCAGGGATGAAGGGATTCAGATACATTGGGGGTGTAAAGGAATGAAACAGCTAAATATCCAAATCACAGTCTGCACCAGTGAAAACTAGGGACACAGACTTTAATGACCAAACTTTAAAAGGTCCCTATCTGCTGATGCGGATGCGGGGAGAAAGAGACCCTCATTCACTGTTGGTGGGAATGCTGACTGGTCCAGTCTTTTTGGAAAATAATATGGATATTCCTCAAAAAGTTAGAAACTGAGCTCCTATTTAACCCAGCAATGCCACTTCTGAGAATATACCCTGGGGATCCAAAAAACACACAGCAGAAAAACCATTTTTACTTTTATGTTCATTGCAGCATTATTCACAATAGCCAGAATCTGGAAACAACCCGAGTGCCTGAGAACAGATGACTGGATACAGTGTATAATATTGATACAGTGGAATACTACACAGCTGTTAGGAAAACTGAGGTCATGAAATTTGCTTATAAATGATGGACTTAAAGAATATCATGCTGAATGAAATGAGTCAGAAAGAGAGGGACAGATATAGAATGACTGCACTCATTTGTGGGATATTAAAATATATAGTAGCACTGTAGCAGTGTCATCCTGTTGTTCATCGATTTGCTCGAGTGGGCACCAGTAACGTCTCCATTGTGAGACTTGTTGTTACTGTTTTTGGCATATCGAGTATGCCACGGGTAGCTTGCCAGGCTCTGCTGTGCGGGTGACATACTCTCGGTGGCTTGCCAGGCTCTCAGAGAGGGACAAAGGAATCGAACCCAGGTCAGATGTGTGCAAGGCAAATGCCCTAGCCACTGTGCTATCACTCCAGGCCAGGGAAAACGGTCCAGGAGGACTAGTCAATTGTTTGAAATTACTGCAAGGGTGTGGGGGAGGGGCGGAGTTAAGATAGAGGAGGGTACATTATGACAACATTAGTTTGAAATGATCATTCTGGACAAAAACTGAGTGTTGAAAGTAGGTAAAGAGATACACATGATAATCTTTCATCATTTGTATTGCTAATCATAATGCCTAAAATTAGAGAGAGAAAGAAAGAGAGAGAATAGAGGTCCCTGCCATACAGGCTGGCTACTGTTGGGGCGGGGGTGTTGATGGTGGGTGGGAAGGAAACTGGGAACATTTGTGCTGGGAAATTACACTGGTGGTGGGATGGGTGTTGGAACCATGTATGATTGAAACGCATGAACAGCTTTGTAATGCTCAAAAAATAAGGTGCCTGTCAAGATGCAGGCTGGGGGTGGGGTTTGGTGGAAATAACCTGGGAATAACCTGGTGAAGGGAAGTTAACACTGGTGGTGGGACCGGTGCTGAAACACTATATGTCTAAAACTCTGAATAACTTAAAACTTTTAAAACTCTGAATAGTTCATGTGCTAAGTCCTAGAATCATGTAGCCCTCCAAGAAAACAACCCTGAGTGCAGCCCTAGTGTCCTCTGAGCACTGCTGTGGATGGACTCCACATTTAAAAAGAAATGATTCACTGTTAAAAAACTCAAGTATGCAGGTTTTGTGATCGAAAACTCCAGGGTCCCTTGGAGTGAAGAATGGAAGACCTCCCCCTATCTCCCTGTTCTTCTGGGAGCCTGGCAGTCCTGCCCACAAACTGCCTCTGGCGTTATATAAACTCATTAATGACCATGATCCAGAAACTCACAAATAAATCTCGGAAGAGATTTTTTAAAAAAAGCTGCAGAGATGCCTCCAGACCCCGTGACAGGCTAAGTCTCATCAGGGGCACCCAGGAGGGGGCAGGTGAGCCCATCACCCCTCTAAATAGAGCCCCACAGCCAAAAACCTCCAGAACCCAATTGCTGCCGTGATCACCGTTGATCTCCACAGGCTTGGAACAGCCTTATCCATGAGAGAAAAACTGTTGTAAAACTCAGCTATGTGGGTTTTGTGACCAAAATTTCTGGGCTCTCATGGAATCGGAAATGGGCGACCTCCCACTATGTCCCTGTTTTTCTAGGACCCTGGCTGCCTCTGGCACCATATAAACTCATTAACAGCCATGATCCAGAAACTCACAAACAAGTATCAAAAGAGAGCAACAGGCTGCAGAGATACCTCTGGACCCCAAAGTCACCATCCAATTAAAAATTCAGCTGTATCACTCTATTTAAAATGTTAGAATTCCTGGACCATGACATCTTGTACTCTACCCACTGATGTACGGGAATAGCATACCACATTAAATGGGGTCTAAAGTAGAAAGCAACCAATCTCTATAAAAAAATATATTAGCACACAAGGTTCAACCTGTAACAACATGTTAGTAATCTCTTATACAAGAGTCTAATGGCTCCAGGATGAGATACAGCAATCTTCACACACTTTCTTCTAAGGAAACTTTTTTTTGATGATTTTTAGTGGATTCATAATAAGCAATACAGGATAAATTATTTGGGCCCGCTGTTGGGGCAAGCTTTGGTGGTGGTTGGGAAAATTCAAAATAATGGTGGTGGGAAGGTGTAATGGTGGTGGTACTGGTGTTGGATTATTAAATGTAATAAATTATTGTGAACAACTTTATAAAAATAAAAATAAAATAAAATAAAATAAAATTTTTTAAATAAATGACTCATGGGCTGGGAACACAGCTCAGAAGACCAGACTTGCATCTGGCAAGCCCTGGGTTTGATTCCAGGCAATACTACATAGTTCCTGGGGAACAACTGGGTATGGCCCAAGTGGTCTCCAGCACCTCAGAACCCCATTGGCACCACATCACCAACTGAATATTGATCCTTCCAGCAAGGACAGCTGGGAAAATATTAGTGGCAGCACCTCCCAGGGCCCCTAAGCGCTGTTTGGGAGTCCCACCCTTCCATACCCACCCCAGCAGGGTGAGCACCGCACCCTGAGCAGACATTGACGTTGGCCCCATATTCTTTCCATCTTTTAAGTTTCCCTTCATTCTTCCTGGTCTTTTACTTCATCCCCCCTCATCCTGATCTCTTTTTCGTCTTTGTTATCTTTGTGTTCCCTCACTCCTCCTTCTGCGTGCACCTTGATCTCTGGGCTGTGGCTGATGTGCCACCTCCTTACCAGCACCAGACCTAGTCCAGAGTGCTGCACATGTGACGTCACCTTCAAATTCTTCACCAAACTTTAAAGTATGTTCTCACTCACTCTCGTTTTCCAGAGGAGGAAGCCAATCACCTTCCTTGTTCAGGATCACAGAGCTAGTAGGCAATAGAGCCAAGATTCAGGTATGAGCTGTCTGACCGCCAAGTCCTCACCTGATTCTGCTACAGCTCTAGCTCATCGTGGACCTAAACGGTTCTGACCTCTCTCTTTCTCCATCTATTCAGATTGGGGTTTGCAGGAAGTTGATGGTTTGAATGACATTGTTCTCTGCACTTTTCAATTTCTCTGAACTGGGACTCTGGGAAGTAGCTTGAGAGAAAGAATTTCTTGGTCATAGATGAAATTATAGTTCAGGTTTTATGAATCTTATGTAGGATTCTTTTTCGTCATTCCTTTGTCTGACATTGTCTACTACCTGCAATGTACTTGAGAAATAGTCCCAAATGAGTATCTACCTAAAGAATGAATTCATAATCATTAAATAAACCCTAGTTTCCTTGGTGAAATGGGGGCTATTTTTGGTGCTCAGGAGACCGGGACACCTAGGAACCCTGGGCCAACCAGGTCTGTGTTTCAATGCTAGGGACCAAGAATGTGGAGCGTCTCTCTCCTTGCAGTGCCTGGGATTACCAATGCCACCCAGACAGGGAGAGGGCACTCCAGGGACATACCTAGTTATGCTCAGGAAACCACATTGTTCCAGGGATTGAACTAGGGCTAGCTACATAGGAGGCACATGCCTTAATCCTTGTACTATTTCTTCAGTTCCTGACACAAACTTCTTATAGAGAAGATTGTTCTGTGTCAGTCACGTAACCAATTGTGGGAATCATGAAAACTCTGGCAACAGTAATAGGTTTCTAAAACAAGCAATGACCAAACATTCACTCAAAATCAAATGCAAGGGCTAGAGAGATGCTATGGCAGGTAGGGGGTTTGCCTTGCAATGACTGACCCAGGTTCAATCCCTGGCACTGCATATGGTCCACTGAGCCCACTAGGAATGATCCATGAATACAGAGCCATGAGTAAGCTCTGTATTCACCAGGTGTGGCCCCCAAACAAACAACAACAAACAAAAAAAACCTAAATAAATGTAAAATGAATGTGAGGTGTTTCTGTCAGTACTCACTTACGTTGCACTTCTCAAGACCAGGAGCAAAAAAAGTTTGAGAAGCCCTAAAAGAGCTTATTTGAACAAGCTACTGCCAGAAACTTGTCACTTTTCAAAGTAGCAAGGAATTAAGATCAACAGAAGGGAAGATAACAAACCTGGGAATCAAAATGGCATGAAAATTGTAAATCTAATTTTCTTTGGGGGAGATATATTAGATTTTAATAATCTAAACCAAATGACTGAAACCCTTTTAAGGCTAGCTCAGCTAAATTTTGCTGAGTTACTCGCTTATTTAGTTCTCTCCCTTCATTTGCCACTAGACTGAAGGATTCTTGGATAGGAAACTGAAGGTGACTCAACTTGGTCCACCCCAAAATGCCTGGCACCTAGCAGATGTTCAATAAATGTTTATTGAATTGAATTAAAGAGAAAACATTCCCTGCTTATCAACTGCACACTCACCCCAAGAGAGAAAAAGGTGAATGTGATGTTCTGCTCTATTAAGTGCAAAAATGAAAACAAATGCCATTTCAGGATTGGTAATTTGAGAATATGAGCACTCAGAAATGAAGCATCCCTACAGAGGAGAATTGCTTAGAAAGCACTTTCAGACTTCAAGGTGTGTGGCAATAGCACCACAGAATAGTCCAAAGCCTTCTTATTTGAATTCCAACTTTTCTAAGATCCAAGGAGAGAAGAGTTTTTCTCAAACATGCAAATAGTTGTACATTGATTTTTTTTTAAAGTCTCACTTTGATGTCTCTTTTTTCAACCCTACACCTGGCAACCGTTGTTGTATGGACCATCACACACACATATTTTCTTGTGGAACTAGCACAGTTGTTGAGCTGCGGGTCATACACCCGGTCTCAGTGCTCACAAGTTCTTTCAGGTGCAGCGTTTGCTGGGGGTCACACCCTTTAGCCATGATGCTCACATACTCCTTGGATATGTTTTGAGCTGGAAAGCTTTTGATGCCAGAAATCACAGTAAGGAGAGTTGCCATGACCACATTTGATGCATGTGTTGGCACCTGGGATGAAATCAGAGTCTCATATTTGTGAGACAAGACCTATTGCATCACACTCAGGCTTGTCTTTTAAGCTAATAGACAGGCAGAAACAAATTTCAGGATTAATAACAGGTTTATTACATTTCCTGGATATGATTTCTTTTTCCCTTGAGGGGCAGAGTATAGGACAGACAATAGATAATATACCAGACCTTCCCATTCTGGAACTGATTGTGCTAGACACCCAGGCATGAGGCAGAACTGAATCAGGTATGTTGTCTGTATTACTCGGGAAGTTTGTACATAGAGAAGGTGGTTTAGATTTGTTAACAAAGGTACATGCTAGAGGATGGAGATATAGTACAGAGCATTTGTGTAGGTCATATAGTACAGGGCATTTGCTTTTCATGCATTCCGGTCCGATACTGGCACCCCATCTTATCCCTGCATCCACAAGAGCACAAAGCCAGGAGTAAACCCTGAGCACTGAATGGTAAGGCCTAAAAACAAAATACCCCTCCCCCCAACAAAACAAAATAAAACAAAAACAAGGTACTTGCTAGAACTATGGCCCAGATTAAATCTACCCGGATACCCTGGTATCCAATCTTTATCAGATCTGAGTGGTCTCAAACTCTGATCTGGGGGACTGCCCATAAGAACTCTAAGGCCAAAGCAGAGCTTAGAATGCCTGATTCCTTTAGGTTTGAGAGCCTATGGCAAGAGTGAAATGGGCTGAGAGAGCACCCAGATGTCAGATGCATAGTCAGTTTCTTGTTGGGTCAAGTATTGAATCAGAGCTTCATCAGGCAAGGAATGTACTCCACTGCTGACTTTTTAGTCACTCTTCTTTTTTTTCTTGCCAGGAGTTGTGATGGGGGGCATGGGGCCTCTGAAACAATGTCAGGGAGCCTACAGCAACTCCTGGGATGCATGGTCAAGTGGCTGAAGGTTCAATGCTGAGGTCTGGTTTCAGGCCCAGTTGGACTGGGGACCACAGGCCACAAATGTGGTGCTTAGGGAACCATACTGTGCTGAGGATCAAACTAGGATCCCTATGCTTGCAAGGTATGCACCCTGATTCCTGAGCTATCTCCCTAGCCCCCAAATCACTCCCCTTTTCCTGGAAGGAGGAAAGAAAGGGATGGTGAAGGAAGCTTGGAATATTAATCTGATGGCATTCACACCTCTCAAAAAGATGAGGGACAGAGATTGCTTCCTTCAAAACACAGAGTGCTTTTTATTTGTTAGTTTTAGTCATATAACGTTCCAATATCCTTCCATTCACCAGTGCACATTTCCCACCACCAATTTCCCGGTTTCCCTCCCCACTCTGACCCCCTACCTCTATGGCAGCCATTTTCTTCTCTGTCTCTCTCTGTCTCTGTCTCTCTGTCTCTGTTTCTGTTCTCTCCTCTCTCCCTCCCTCTCTTTCCTTTTGGGCATTATGATTTGCAAAACAGATACTGAAAGATTATCATGTATATCACTTTACCTACTTTCAACACTCAGTTATTGTCCAGAGTAATCACTGCCAACTATTATTGTCATAATATACACAGCATGTTTTACAGAAGATGCATTTCATTGCCAGTAACTTGCATGTGATTGGAATTATTGTATCCTTTAGCAATGGTATATTAAATCATCTATGTGCTAGGCTCTGTACTAGAAGCGTTACACATATATTTATTCACTTTATCCTGAAAATAACCCTAGGAGGGAAATCAGTTTGGAATTTCTTTGATTCCACTCCCAGGCACATATCACCAGAGAACTAGAAACAGGTTAATACGTGAAAGTGTTCACACAATTATTTCTAGTAGCACTGTTCACAATAGCCAAAAGATAGGAACATCCCCAAATACACATCAGTGATGAACAGTTAGACCAAACATAGTTATTAGAATGGAATATTACTCAGCTGTGTAAAATAATGAGGTGTCATCAGTGGAATATAAAATAACAGAATAGGAGACTAACACCCAAGAATAGTAGAGATAAGTACCAGGAAGTTGGCACCAAGGCTTGGAAGCTGGCTTCACACGCTGGAGGAAGGGGTAGCTCACATAGAGAAGGGAACACCAGGTAAAGTGTGGTTTGAAGACCCGCACAGGATGGGAGATGCGCACTGAAAATAGAGTATAGACTGTAGGGTAACATAGCCTCAGGTAGTTTAGGTTAATTGGGTTACTCCCATTACAGTGCTCCCATTCCTCTTTGTTTATTTGTAGCTTCTTTCTTAGTGTTCTGTTGACTTGTAAATATTGTTTTTCTCTCCTCCTTGAGTCCTCTGCATAGTTTATTCAGAGCAAGTCCTTTTTGTATGGACACAGGAAGACTTAGCAAATGCTATGCTTTTGTAACCTGGGAGTCATTTGAGTCTATACGATATTTTCCTCCTGGGCATCTGTTCTCTCGACCTAAGCCTCAGCTGCCCTTACTTCCTAGCACCCCCAAAACCAGGGTCCCGACGAGGGACGAGACGAACCCAGGGCAAGCGGTGAGTTGTGTGCTACCCTGGCATCGAGATGGGCCTGGCAAAGTGCCTAATGCCTAACTATAAGTTAAGAGCTTGATCATGGACAAATGTTGTCATGATCCAAACAGTGATAACTAGATTTGGACCCTGCTAGGTTTAGGAGTGATTAATCTGGCCTGAGTGCTGTAGTCTGAGCTATGGCAAGATGTTGCCAGGAGAGCTGCCTTGCAAACCTCAATGTATCTCTTGCTATGTCCATACAAAAATAACTAGTATTAAGATGTTAATAAGTGTTTGGACTAAGGAAAGAAAAAAAACCTTAAGAGTCAGGAAGGGCTTTGGAATGCCCTGCCCTCAGGAAGGGTTTTCTTATGTTGATTTTGCTACCTGGCTGGGTGTAGCCTAGAAGGCTGCAGCAGATCCATAGAGGGACAGAGAAGAGGCTGGGGTAGATCGAGAGAGAGAAAGGATCTGGGAGTGTGGGAGATGGGAAAGATGGAAGATTGAATAAGTGGTAACTAATCAGCAACCAGCTTGGTCCTCGTTCTTCCTTCGCCTGCCCTTGGTCAATGGCCATCCCGATCCAGTCCATACACAGCGGTTCCAGAGCACCGACAGCGGGTGGTGAGACAGAGCTGCCCGGAGAGCCTGCGAGAGCACACGACCTTTGGTGAGCCTTAGTTTTTTAAAATAGACCAAACACGATGGCCACGCAGTACCTCTGTTGCAAACCACAGCACCCAAAAGGAGAGAGAGAGCAAAAGGGAATGCCCTGCCACAGAGGTGGGGTGGGGTGGAGGGAATGGGGTGGGAGGGTGGGAGGGATACTGGGAACACTGGTGGAGGGGACTGGGCACTGGTGGAGGGATGTAAACAAAATGCAATCATGAAAGCTCATAAGTTTGCAACTGTAACTTATGGTGATTCACTAATAAAAAATTTTATAAAGTAGTATGTACATTTACCCTAAGATTCATAGTACTATTTGTGTTATGTAATAAAAAATTAATATTTTATTATGACTAACAAAAAAATAATGAGGTGCTAGTTCACGCTGCAGCATAGGTGAACCTGGAAAACATTGTGTTACATGAAGGAACCCACACCGAGGTTCTCAAAGAGATCAAGAAAACTACTATCAAACAGGTATATCTGTTTTGTCAGGTATATCTGTTTTACACTCGGTAAAAGTCAGAAAATAGAAAATTAAAACAAAAAAAAACCCTTCTAATATAAGATATCCACGTTTCTTGCAAACAGTCCGACTGCAAAAGAAAACACTACAGCATAATTATGCCAGACTAACTCCAAGGTAAGATCACTTTTCTATTAGTGGCAGAGTTGGAAAATGAAAAAAATAAACACTATGATTCCCTTTTCTTTTCTTTTTTAAATTTTTTAAATTTATTTTTATTTATTTATTTATTTATTTATTTATTTATTTTTTGCTTTTTGGGTCACACCCGGCAATGCACAAGGGTTACTCCTGGCTCTGCACTCAGGAATTACTCCTGGCGGTGCTCAGGGGACCATATGGAATTCTGGGAATCGAACCCGGGTCGGCCACATGCAAGGCAAATGCCCTACCTGCTGTGCTATTGCTCCAGCCCCTCTTTTTTTATTTTTATAGCTGAGGTTAATTTTTTATTTTTGACTGGATGGTGACTTTGAAGTCTGGAGGCATCTCTATGGCATGTAGCTCTTGTGTTACTCTCTTTCAAGAGATTTATTTGTTAATCTCTGTATCATGGCCATTAATGAGCTTATATGGTGCCAGAGGCAGTTCGTGGGAGTGATTGTCAGGGTATGGGAGTACAAGGAGATTGGGGGAGCCATTCCTGACTCCATGAGCCTGGAGATTTCAGTCACAAGTCACACATACCTGGGTTTTTCAGCATATTCACTCATGGATGAAGCTTGATCAAGCCTGTGAAGATCTGCCATGAGCATGGCAGTGACTGAGTTCTAGAGGATTTTGGCTGCTAAGGCTCTGTTGGGGAGGGGAGGGGAACTTACCCGCTGCCCACCAGGTTGCCCTGAATGACACAGCCTGGCGCTGGGTCCAGAAGCAGCTCTGCACCATGTTGCTGTAATCCCATCTTTAATAACAGCAAAATATATAGTCTTCTATACTGAAAACTGAAAATTATTGCTAAGAAATAAAGTTTCTGTTTCAAAAACTTTATTTTCTTTTATTCTTTTGTAAATTTTGCCTTTATTATGTAAGAAATTATTTGCATGTTAAACCTAAAATAATTTAGACATTATTCTTATAATATTAAGTTTGAAAATTTTGACATATTGCTACTTCTGGTTCCTTTTTTCATGTTACTTTATTATTGTTGAGGTAACATGGTCTATAGCAATATTTATAGTTATGCTTTTGGTGAAAAAGTTACTACACCACCACTCTATCACCAAATTTCCTCAAATTCTTCACTATTGTCCCTACTCCCCTTCTGGCCTTTCCCAGTCCCCACCCAACCCTCCCTTGGCAATCTAAAGTCTGTTGTTGAATCCAAGAGTTTGTTTTCACTGGACACTAAGTTTTGTGTTCTTGGGGTAGGGACCTAACCAGAATTGCTGAATCATATTGTAGTTCTATTTTAATGTTTTTATGTGTCTCCATACAGTTTGCCATGGAGACTGAGTTTGATGCCAGTCCTATCAAGAGCTGCCCTGCCAACACTGGTTGTTTCCAATTTTTTTGATGTAGGCATTCTCTTGGTGTGAAATGATATCACAGTGTCATTTTTATTTGCATTTCCCTGATAATCAGTGATAATGAACTTTGAGGATATGTCTTTTTATGTCTTCTCTCATTTTTTAATGTGGCTTATTTTTGTTATTTTTCCTTGTGAATCCTGGCTCTTAGCCCTTTGTCAGGGTGGAGCATGTGAATATTTTCTTTCTTCCAGTCACATCTTAATTTTATATAATTAATTAATTTTTTTTTATTCTGTCCCATGACTTTTTTTTTCAGGTTTAAGTCTCAGTCATATACTGATTAAACCCCCATCCCTTCACCAGTTCACATGTTCCACCACCAAGAACCCCAATATACCCCCCTCCCACACACACCCCCACCTAAGTAGCTAATGATCTTCATTTTATTCTCTCTATACTCTGAATACATTCAATATTTCAACAGAGAACCCACTATTATTTTTTGGAATTTCCCCCCAACAATCAGGCCTGCTGAAAAGGCATCATTTAATAATTTCTTTTCATTGCTGAGAATGAAGACTCTATGAGCTCTATGAGTTTTGGATTTCTGATATTTTAGCTCAGTTCTCAGTCTAGATGTATTTCTGTAAGAAACCGCTCTGGGTGCCAAAATGGGTTAGAAGACCTCTCGGATCATAGTCTTTAGGAACAGAGGGTCTGTTTCGTACTCGGCAGCCCCGGATCTTCCACATGTCTTAATTTTAGCCATAGTTTCACTGTACACCACTTTTTTAGTTTGTTGAAGTGCCATTTGTTTATTTTTGCTTTCATTTTCTTTGCCAATGGAATAAAATCATTGAAGACACATACTTCTGAAGTCATTATCGCATAAAGTTCTTCCTGTTTTTGTCAATGTATTTTATGGATTTGGGACTTGTATTGAACTACTTAATGCATTTTGAATTAACTTGTATTTATGTAATAAGATAGTGGTCCAATCCATTGTTTTGCATATAGCTAATAAATTTCTCCAGCACCACTTGTAGAAGAGTTTTTTCTTCTTCCACTTATTTGAATATAACTCCTCTTTCATAAATTAACTGTTCATAATATGATTCAGGATTTACTTTTGGGATTTTTGTTCTATTATATTGTTCTGAGAATATTTTATCTAAATATCACACAATTTTTTTAATTAGTTTATTTTTAATTAGAGAGTCATCGTGAGGGTACAGTTACAGATCCATACATCTTTATGCTCATGCTTCCCCCATACAAAGTTCAATAACCCATCCCTTCACCAGTGCCCATTCTCCACCACCCGTAAACCCAACATCCCTCCCCCCCTCCCCAGACCCGTCTCCCCCTACCCCACCCTGCCACTATGGCAGGGAATTCCCTTTTGTTCTCTCTCTCTGATTAGGTGTTGTGGTTTGCAATAGAGGTGTTGAGTGGCCATTGTGTTCAGTCTCTAGTCTGTATTCCGCCCGCCTCACCCTTCCCCCACATGACCTCCAACCACATTTTACTTGGTGGTCCCTTCCCTGAGTTACCCAGAATGAGAGACCAGCCTCCAAGCCATGGAAACAATCTCCTGGTTCTTATTTCTACTATTCTTGGGCGTTAGTCTTATAGTCTATTATTCTATATTCCACAGATGAGTGCAATCTTTCTATGTCTGTCTCTCTCTTTCTGACTCATTTCACTTAGCATGATACTTTCCATGTTGATCCACTTATATGCAAACGTCATGACCTCATTTTTTCTAACAGCTGCATAGTATTCCATTGTATAGATGTACCAGAGTTTCTTCAACCAGTCATCTGTTCTAGGGCACCCGGGTTTTTTCCTGATTCTGGCTATTGTAAACAGTGCTGCGGTGAACATATAAGTGCATATGTCACTTCGACTATACTTTTTGGCTTTTCTGGGATATATTCCCAGCAGTGGTATTGCTGGGTCAAATGGGAGCTCAACCTCTAGTTTTTTGAGAATCGTCCATACTGTTTTCCAAAAGGGCTGAACTAGCCGGCATTCCCACCAGCAGAATATCACACAATTTTTGATTACTATAGCTTTATGCTATAGTTTAAAGTCAGAAATTGAAATGTATCTTTTCTCTTTTTCTCAAGATTGTTTTGGCAATTCAGAGAACTTCATTTTTTCATACACTAAAAAAATTCTTAATACCTAAGAAATGACAAGAAATGCCATGGTTTTAGATGTAAGACTCAATATTGTTACGAAGTTAATTCTCTCCCAATTGATTAATAGATTCAATGCAATTCCAACATAATTATACCAGGATTTTTTAGTAAAAATCATCAAACTGACTTTCACACTTATATGGAAGTTATAAAGATTGCACAAAAAATGCTGAAAAGGAAAAAAATTGTAAGAAGTGGGTTAACATCTGGCAGCAAGGGCCAAAGACACATACGTAGTTTGTGTGAGGTCCTTGCTTGATTGGACCCCTAATGCCAAAAAAACCCACCCAATCAAAAAAACTGTCATCAATACTTCCTATACAGGCACACTGTCAAGACCTTAGTGTTTGGAGAAACCAAATCGTTTTATTGAAGTCTTTAGAGAGGAACAGCGTGCCCAATAATAAATCAAGACTATATCTGGTCGCTCCAACACCACCAGTAATTTCTGGTCACACTGTATATCCAGGTCACCACACCTGTATATCCAGGTCACCACAGTGCAACTGCCAGTAAGCCAGTGAGCAAAAAGTGCAGAAAAAGATGTGTAGGCCTTGATAGGCACAACTACAAGAGCAGGGATGCATGTGTACGTGTGTGTGTGTATGTGTGTGTGTGTGTGTGTGTGTGTGAGAGAGAGAGAGAGAGAGAGAGAGAGAGAGACTCCTGTCCCCCACTGCAGCTATAATAAAGGAAAAGAAAAATACGCAAGATAAATTTTGCAAAATATGTATATATATTTACATATATATAATTTCTAACAAAACAGTTCAGTGGAGTAAGAAAATGTTTCCAGCCAATGGTGTTATATAATAGCTGGATATGCGAAAGTAAGTAGGTAGAGTTAAGTTGTGGCCCATTGGTCCATTCACTTCCCTGGTTACCTCTGCTCCACTACTGCCTTAGTCACTGCCCTCCCACTCTCCCCCAACAGCCCGCAGAAAGGTGAACTGTGCAACCAGCGAGGGGGAGCCCCAAAGCGCAGGGTTGATGCGAGGGGACAGTCTCCACTCTGCAGGGGTCGCCTGCTGTGATGACTTGGACCCTGATACCGGTTGTCAAAAGGAGTCTGGGAAGTTTGTTGTGGAGTGCCAGTGTACTGTGTGCTTTCTCTAGCAGACAGAAGACCAGAGTCGACTTCAAGAGCTCTCTGATGAAGAGGAAGGAAGGCGGCCCTGCTCAGAATTCCACCTGGGCTCCCCGTGGACCGCGGGGTAGGTGTGTCCCTGATTTCTTGAATACAGTTTTCTCATCTGAAAATGAGGATAATAAATACTTCTGCTTCTACGTTGTTGTTATAATCAAATACGATAAGGACCCGGAGAGAAGTACAGGAGTAAAGGCAGTTACTCAATCCCTGGCACCCCATCAGACACTGCCAGGAGTGACCCCTGGGCAGATTCAGGAGTAATACCTGAGTACTGCAGTCAGGTTCAGACTTCCCCCAAGCAAATAAATTAAATTAATTGTTCAAATGAAATAGTGTATTTTCAAAGTACCTTTTGAAAACTATATTATGTAATATTTTTATTGCTTCTCTGTGTATGCTTTTAAAAAGCAAATGAAAGTTAGTAAAAATGTTATATAGTATAACTATTTAGTGTAAATTCAAGTTTTGCATACTAAGTTTGTATATGTATTTATATATCAAGCTTTTTTTATGCTATTACCATGCATATATCTTTTTTTAAAATTTTATTTTTTTTATTGAGTCACCATGTGGAAAGTTACAAAGTTTTCAGGTTTAGCTCCACCCCGCCCCCCCACAACCCTAACCCCCCCATGCCCCTAGCCTCCCCACCTTTAGCCCCTCCCACATGTGTAACTAATAAATTTCACTGTACTTTCACTTTGATTGCATTCAATATTTCAACAAAACTCACTATTATTGTTTGGAGAATCTCTCCCCTAAAGTCAGACCTGCTGAAAAGGAAGCATTAGATAATTTGTTTTCCATTGCTGAGGATGAAGAGGTATGAGGTCAAGTGACCACACTTAGCGGCCTCTCGGTTTTGGGTTTCTGTATTTTAGTAACTAAGTCCAGAGAGATATCTGCCAGAAGTTGCATCATTGCCAACTTGTGCTTCTCAGTTACATTATATTCCACATATGAGTGCAATCTTTCTATGTCTGTCTCATTCTTTCTGACTCATTTCACTCAACATGATACTTTCCATGTTGATCCATTTATATGCAAATTTCATGACTTCATGTTTCCTGATGGCTACATAGTATTCCATTGTGTAGATGTACCAGAGTTTCTTTAACCAGTCATCTGTTTGGGGGCACTCTGGTTTTTTCCAGATTCTGGCTATCGTAAACAGTGCTGCAATGAACATAGAAATACATATGCCATCTCTACTATAGCTTTTTGCCTCTCCAGGATATATTCCCAGGAGTGGTATTGCTGGGTCAAATATCAAGCTTTTAATATCAGGATTTTTAATAATAATTTTCCTGTTCCTTTTGTGCTTAAAAGAGAAACCTGATGTTGTACTTAATTATTCTTGATTTCTTTATTAGTGTAGCTATTGAATCAAGTCTGCCTGATTATTAGTTTTATTTATTCATTTATCTCATTCAATTAGTTTTTAAAACATTTTAAGCACCGTGATTTGCAACACTGTTAATATATGGTTTATTCATACAATATTTCAACACTGCACCCTCCATTAGAGTGGCCCCCCACAAACTACCCCTCTCCATCCACTCTACCTACTCCTTTACCCAATTTCCATCCCCCACCATGGTAATCTCAGTTATTTATTTGGTGCCATTGTCTTTGACTATTATTATTCCCCTCCTGTGTTTTATATGAGGGAGACATTCTGTATTTGTTCCTCTCTTGACTTACAGCATTCAGCATGATACTCTCAGATACATCCTCATAGCAGCAAATTGTATGATTTTTGCCTTTCCTTATAGCTGAGTTGTATTCCATTGTGTGCATATGCCACCATTTCTTTATCAACTGTTCTTGTTATCAACTCAGTTGTTTCCAGATTTGGGTTATTGTGAATAGTGTTGCCATGAATAGACGAGTAAAAGGGTCTCTTCTGAATAGAGTTTTTGGGCCTTGGTAAAGATGCCAAGAAGAGGAATTGCTGAATCATATGGAAGCTTAATTTTTAGTTTTTTGAGAAGTGTCCATAGTGTTTTCCCAAAAGGTTGAATGAGTCTATATTCTACCAGAAGTAAATGAGGGTCATCTTTCCCCACAACACTGCCAGCACTGATTGTTTTGTTCTTTGTAATGTGTGCCAGTCTCAGTGATATGAAGTAGTATCTCATTGTTGTTTTGACTTGCATTTCCCTATTAAAAAGTGATGCAGAAAATTTTTTTCATTAAACCCCAACAATGCAGGACAAAGTTTCTTGAGAAATTAAACAGCCAAAGGTTATCTGTATATCTTCTTTGAGGAAAGTTTTGTTCATCTTTTCCTCCCACTGTTTAATGCAGTTTGTTTTTTTTCTTGTTTTTACAAGGGCTTTATATATCTTGGATATTAGCCCTTTGCAGATGAATGGTAAACAAATATTCTCTTCGGTGAGTTTTTTTTTAATTTCACTCATTCATTCATTTTATTCAACAAATTCTCACTGAGTGTTTACTCTGGCAAGACATCATATTAAGTACAAAAGATAAATGAAAAAAAGAGATACAATCTCTTTCCACTAAAACCTTTGCTTGGTGAAGATACGTAATTTCAAAAAATCAATTAAAATATAATGTTATCATCCTGTAAAAGTCTGGTATATAAGGTTTCAACTGGGGGAGAAACTTCTAAATCTGGAGTATCAGTCAGTCAGGATTCAAGGAAGAGGTTATGTGCCTAAGTTGGAATTTAAAGGAGAAAGAATCTTCACCAAGATTGTGTAAAAAAGGTGGTAAGAAGATCATCATTGTCACTGTCACTGTCACTGTCATCCGTTTGTCATCTGTTCATTGATTTGCTCAAGTAGACACCAGTAACGTCTCCATTTGTCCCTGTCATGTGCTAATGTAACCTGATGGCATACTGGGGGCTCTTTCAGGGTCAGGGGAGTGAGGACCATTGTTGTTACTATTTTTGGCATATCGAGTATATGTCACGGGTAGCTGCCAGGCTCTGCCGAAAGAAGATCAATAAAGCAGGGAAACAACATATACCAAAACATGAGCCAATATGTCATATTGGGGAGTTTCACACAGCTTGAGTGTTCTGTTTGAATGGGTAAGGTGGGGGATGGAAAGATAGTATAGTGGCTAGAGCACCTGCCTTGTACGCACCCTGTATGGTTCCCCAAGCTTCTCCTGTGATCAGGTGATCCCTGAGTGCAGGGTCAGGAGTATGACCTGAGCACCGCTATGTGTAGCCCCCAAACAAAAAAGGAACAAACAAAAAGAATGGGTAGCAATGGAAAAGAGGCTGAAGGAGCTGACAGGGACATCCATACAGGACCTCATTCAGAGTCTGATCAGTTTCTATCACTGTCAGAGTCTTGGGAGCAGTCACGTAATAGAAGTGGCTCTGTGTTTTAGGGAGGGATGAATGGCCAGTGTGGAAGACAGTGGCAGGCCAGAAGCAGAAGGAGGACTTAGGGCAGGGGAGAAAAATATGGAGGACAAATCAGGAGGTCAGAGAAGAGGTTTTTGCCGTGGCCCAGACCAAACTAGACTTCTGGTAATAAGACTGATAACAGGTTTGGTGCTGCCAGCAGGTCAACCTGTATGTAACTGCGAGGTGAGTGCACCATCAGCCTGATGGCTCCTTCATGCTTCCTGATGCCCCCAAATTGCCTTTGTGCCTCCAGCTAAACCCTAACAATGCAGAACAAAGTTTCCTGAGAAATTAAATGGCCAAATATTAGGTATGTGGGAGCCCATCTCCAGCCAGCTCAGCTATACAAGATCATTTATCAGACTTGTTTCTGAGACCCATAATTAAATCTTGAAAGAGATCAAAAACTGCAGTTAATCTCAGACCAACACAAGGCTGGACATATCAGGGAAAATCTGGGGGGTCACCTAGTGCCCATTCAAGCAGAGCCCCAGCAGTCACTTACTTCCACAAATCCAAAATTACCACAATGCTTCTGACCAGACTCCACCATCCCAGGACAGACCTGACCAAGACATAATCTGCTGAAAATTTGGGTGTGCATGTTTTGTGACTGAAATATTCAGGCTTTCTCTGCATCAGGATAAACTACATCCTTCCACTTCCCTATACTCCTGGAAACTCCAGCAGTCACCCTCACGAACCAACTCAAGAGCCATCATGCAAACTCTTCTACTGGCCTTGCTTCAGAGACCCACAAATAAATCTCAAAAGAGATCAATCCGAAAGTTCAATGAAACCAAGAGCTGTTTTTTTTAGAAAATAAACAAGATTGATAAACCACTAGCAAGACTCACAAAGAAAGAGAGAGAGAAAGAGAGAACCCTTATAAGCTGAATCAGAAATGAAAAGGGGGACATCACAACAGAAACCAAAGAAATTCAAAAGATCATCAGAGACTATTTTGAAAAGCTGTATGCCATGAAACAAGAGAACCAAGAAGAAATGGATAAATTCCTCGACTCCTATAATCTCCCAAGGCTGAACCAAGAAGGCCTGGAGTAACTGAATAGTCCAATTAATATCAAGGAAATTGAAACGGTAATCAGAAGTCTTCCCAAAACCAAAAGCCCAGGTCCAGACTGATTCACTAGCGAATTCTTCCAAACATTTAAAGAGGACATATTGCCAGTTCTTCTCAAGCTTTTCCAGGAAATTGAAGAAGCAGAAACCCTCCCAAACAGTTTCTATGAGGCTCATATCTCCCTAATACCAAAAGCAAACAAAGACACCACACAAAAAAAAGAAAATTACAGGCTAATATCCCTGATGAACACAGATGCGAAGATTCTCAACAAAATATTAGCAAATAGAACTCAACAACTCATGAAAAAGATCATACACCATAACCAAGTGGGATTCATCCTGGAGATGCAAGGATGGTTTAACATCCAGAAATCAATCAACATAATCCATCATATCAACAAAAGAAAAGATAAAAATCATATAATCATATCAATAGATGGAGAGAAAGTATTTGACAAGATCCAGCACTCGTTTATGATGAAAATGCTCGCCAAAATGGGTATAGAAGGGACCTTCCTCAATATAGTCAAAGCTGTTTATCACAAGCCTACAGCAAGCATCATTCTCAATGGGGAAAAACTAAGATCCTTCCCTCTGAGAACAGGGATGAGATGCCCACTCTCTCCACTTCTGTTCAATATAGTACTGGAAGTACTTGCAATAGCGATTAGGCAAGAAAAAGATATTAAGGGCACTCAAGTAGGAAAGGAAGAAATCAAGCTCTCACTATTCGCAGATGATATGATACTATACTTAGAGAACCCTAAAACCTCTACCAAGAAACTCCTAGAAACAATAGACTCGTATAGTAAAGTTGCAGGCTATAGAATCAATACCCAAAAGTCCATGACTTTCCTATATGCAAATAATGAGAGAGAAGAAAGCGACATGATAAAAGCAATCCCGTTCACAATTGTGCCTCAAAAAATCAAGTACCTCGGAATCAGCTTAACAAAGGAGGTAAAGGACTTGTATAATGAAAACTACAAAACGCTACTTCAGGAAATAAAAGAGGAAACGAGGAAATGGAAAGACATCCCCTGCTCATGGATTGGAACAATTCATATTGTCAAAATGGCAATTCTCCCCAAAGCATTGTACAAATTCAATGTGATCCCTATAGGGATACCCTTGACATTCTTCAAAGAAATGGGGCAAGCGCTCCTGAAATTCATGGAACAATAAGTCCCCACGAATAGCTAAAGCCATTCCTGGGAAAAAGAAAATGGGAGGAATCAACCTCCCCAACTTCCAACTCTACCACAAAGCGGTAGTCATTAAAACAGCATGGTACTGGAACAAAGGCAGAGCGGCAGACCAATGGAACAGGGTTGAATACTCTGACACACACCCCCAAATATATGACCATCTAATCTTTGATAAGGGAGCAAGAGATGTGAAGTGGACAAAGTAAAGCATGTTTAACAAATTGTGCTGGCAAAACTGGACAGCTACATGCAAACAAATGGGCTTAGACCTCCACCTATCACCATGTACAAAAGTCAGATCAAAATTGGTTAAAGACCTCAACATCAGACCAGAATCCCTAAGGAACATTGAAGACAAGGTCGTCAAAACTCTCCACGACATTGAAGCCAAAGGTATCTTCAAAGCTGACATGCCACTGGCAAAGCAAGTGAAAACAGAGATAAATAAATGGGACTATCTCAAACTAAGAAGTTTCTGCACCTCAAAAGAAACAGTGACCAAAATACAAAGACAATCTACAGAATGGGAAAGGATATTTATGCAGTACCCATCCGCTAAAGGGTTGATATCAAGGATATACAATGCACTGGTTGAATTCCACAAGAAGAAACGTGCCAACCCGATCAAAAAATGGGGTGATGAAATGAACAGAAACTTTCCAAAAGAAGAAATCCAAATGGCTGAGAGGCACATGAGAAAATGTTCAACATCACTAATCATCAGGGAGATGCAGATAAAAACAACAATGAGATATCATTTCACACTACAGAGACTGACCCACATTACAAAAAACAAAAGCAACCGGTGTTGGCGTGGATGTGGGGAGAAAGGACTCTCCTTCACTGCTGGTGGGAATACCGACTGGTCCAGCCCTTTTGGAAAACAATATGGACGATTCTCAAAAAGTTAGAAATTGAGCTTCCATTTGACCCAGCAATACCACTCCTGGGAATAGATTCCGGAGAGGCAAAAAGGTATAGTAGAGATGACATCTGCATTTCTATGTTCATTGCAGCACTGTTTACAATAGCCACAATCTGTAAAAAACCCAAGTGCCCCCAAACAGATGACTGGTTAAAGAAACTCTGGTACATATACACAATGGAATACTATGTAGCTGTCAGAAAACATGAAGTGATGAAATTTGCATATAAATGGATCAACATGGAAAGTATCATGCTGAGTGAAATGAGTCAGAAAGAAAGAGACAGACATAGAAAGATTGCACTCATATGTGGAATATAAAGTAGCTGAGAGCTAGAAGCTTACAATGATGCAATTTCTGGCAGATATTTCTCTGGACTTAGTTACTAAAGTACTAAAATACAGAAATCCAAAACTGTGCAGCCACTAGTGCGGCCAGTCGACCTCATATCTCTTCATTTTCAGCAATGGAAAACAAATTATCAAATGCTTCCTTTTCAGCAGGTCCGACTCTAGGGGGGAGAAACTCCAAACAATAGTAGTGAGTTTTTTGTTGAAATATTGAATGTAATCAAAGTAAAGTGAAAGTAAAGTGAAATTTACCAGTTACACAGGCAGGGTGGGGGACTGAGGAGGTGGGAGCGAGGTATACTGTGATTCTTGGTGGTGGACTATGTGCACTGGTGAAAGGATGGGTATTCGAGCATTGTATAACTGAGACTAAAACCTGATAACTTTGTAACTTTCTACATGGTGATTCAATAAAAGAATAAATTAAAAATAAAAAATAATTTAAGTGCACCCTTAAATTAAATGTTCTTTCCCTCCTAACTCCCATCCCTCCCACCTGTCTGCTATTTCTGGGGTATTATTGATTAAAGGAAGGACTTGTGGTTGGCTCCTAATATTCTTGTTTTAGTTTTGTGGGATGAAAGAGCATAACCACTGTGCTCAAAACTTTTTCCTGGCTCTGTGCTCAAGGATCACTTATGGCCACGCTCAGAAGACCATTTTGGCTGTTGGGGACTGAATCCTGATCAGTCGCATACAAGACAGGTGCCTTCCCCACTGTATTATTGCTCCAGCTCTGACTCCTGCTACTCTTATCCCTATAGAATGAACCTGCTCCTTCTTACAGAGACTCTAAGCCTGCTCATTATTTATACTGCTCCTTTGAACACTAAGGTGGGCCTGAAATGGTTCCTGTGTGAAGGCATCTCTCTTTACGCTGCAGATCTGCACTACAGCACTTTCAGATCCTGAGCTCAGGGAGTTGAAGGAAGACACCCTGGAGCCAGGTCATTAAGGATCAGCCTGTAGAGAAGCTAAGCCCAGAGCTCAGCCAGCATGCCCTCTGCCCCTCTGTTATGGAGCCTCCTCTAAGAATGTCAAATAAAACGCTGGCACTTGAAAGGAAAATGGTTCCTCTCCCAGAAACTGGGGGGACGAGGGAGCTTTTACCACTCCACTCCGAATAGTGTGTTGCAGTGGGTGGTGGCTGAGGCATTGGCTCTTCCTAAGGATCCCTCTGGGCTGTGGGATGGTGAATAAAAAACCATGATACACCTACACAAGGGAATACTACACAGCCACCAGGAAAAACGAAGTGATGATGAAATTTGCCTGTAAATAGATGGACATGGAGAGCATCATGCTGAGAGAAATGAGTCAGAAGGAGAGGGACAGACATAGAGTGATTGCACTCAGGTGTGGGATACAAAAAAGCATAGTATGAGACTAACACTCAAGGACAGTAGAAACAAGGGCCAGGAGAACTGGTCTACAGTTGAGATTGGGGCTTGCCACAGGGGACGGGGGGGCTGGTGGGGTAGGACAGTTAGGACAGAGAAGGGAACACTATGACAATGATATTAGAAATTATCTGTCTGGACAAAAACTGAGTGCTGAAATTAGGTAAAGGGATAAACATGGTAAGCTTTCAATAACAGTATGGCAAGCCATAGTGTCCAAAATTAGGGAGAGAGAGAGAGAGAGAGAGAGAGAGAGAGAGATAAATTTTTGCCATAGAGGTAGGCTGGGTAGAGTGGAATGAGGGTAGAGTGGGGAAACTGGGAACACTGGTGGTGGGAAATATACACTGGTGAAGGGAAGGGTATTGTAATATTATAAGACTGAAACCCAGTCATTAACATTGTATCACATGGTGAGTCACTAAAAAGAAAAAAGTACTGAAAAAGAAGAGAGGCGAGTTCACATAAGGAGAGGGAGACTATATGATACAGACAAGATGCTCTATAATTCTATTTGTGCTGTCAAATATATAGGCAAAAAATAAATAAATAAACCAGGTACCACTAAAGACACTTGATTCAGAGATGCCATCTCCAAGAGACAAGTCTATGGTTTTATAGGAGTTGGAATTCAGGGTAGAATGTATGAGGCATTGATGCTATAATTATTATATCAAAAAGTTGCACACAATGAATTTCTCTAATAATGAAGTTCAGAAGAGGACACCCTAGTTGAAGAGCACAAGATAATCTTAAAATCTTCATTTTAGATACATGTTCTCTTCACTTGATATTTATATCAGCCAGAGAATCGATCCTCTCAGGATATTAAGTTCTGTTCAAGAATGGTACTTTCATATATACTGGACTTTCAAGGATGTGTATAGCAGGAGATATATAGTTTTTAACTAAAGTTCTGTTTTTAATTTTTACTTTTTTGGCCACCAAGTTGTGCTCAGGGCTTAATCTTAGTTCTGTACTCAGGAATCACTCCTAGTGGTGCTGGGGGTAGGAGAGGGGGTGCTATACGTGGTGATGGGGATCAAACCCAGGTTGACTGCATTCAAGGCAAATATCCTGCCCATTGTACTATTGCTCCAGGACATGAAGACTCCTTTGGAACTTGATTATATAGTGGTTGAAAGTGGAGTTTCTCTGGTGTGGCCTGATGTGGTTGGGCCAGTTTCCAGTTCCTTTTTAACTAAGACTCCCAAAGTACTGCTGAGGAGCCTGGAGCTCAGGACAGTTCAGAAACACAGACACACATTCACGCTTGGATCTCACAGGCACTTTGAGATAGCTTGTGAATAAAACCCACAGTTTATTGATAAAAATAGATTTACAAAGGCTGTGTTATAGGTAATGATCAATGGAGCTGGGACTTGAACTCAATCTCCCACTGCCAAATATCCTACAGTTTTAACTGCATCTGTGCCCAGCATTTTGCTTGCTATTCCAATCTGTGTTCTCATGGAGGCATGCTTGGAGAAGAAAACTCACCAAAGTTAGAATTTAAGAGGCAAAAGACACACAAGCAGTTAAGTAGAGAGAGAACCTTGCCTATTTGTTGAGCAGGGCTTTCTGCCTTCCAAAAATGACAAATCGCCCTCACCTGCTAATAGGCGTCAGGTTGGAATTAGAGTTGTTTTCTGTTTCACTGATCACCTTTGTGACTGGAATTTCAATTTCTTAATAATTTCTGTCATGGCTTGGCTGTGTCTAAATATTTAGGCAGATCTATGTAAAGTGGATTTGTCTGTTTGATGTGTTGCATATATTTATGCATTCTGATTGTCAGTCAGTGAGGAATCATGCCACAGAAAACAGATGTGAGCTGATAGTTGCCAGAAGTGACTGTCACTTTTCCCAGCATTACCTGCACATGTCAAAGCAGGACTGGATTCTGTCTTTGGAATACAGACTATAGATTCTCTCGACTTCCTGGTACTTACCTCCTACACAAGTTTTCTATTCTCTCCTAGGCATGTCAAGGCATTAGTTACTTTTCCAAACATTGGTGATTTTTAATTGTATATTCTCAGCCCTAATCTATTCCTTAAAGTCTAGACTTAGATGTCTGATTACCCACTGGAGGCATCTATAGTATAGTTAAATTTATACTAATTTCTGATGGACAGAACAATAGATAGTGGGTAGGACCCTTGCCTTGCATATAACCAACCTGGGATAAATCCCCAGCATACCATAGGTTCCCTGATATCAGTAGGAGTGATCCCTGAGTGCACAGCCAGGAGTAAGCCCTGAGCACTGCTGGGTGTGGCCCAAAAACAAACCAAAAAAGAAAAATCAAGTAATTTCTGGCTAAAACAGTGATGCCTGAAATTCCTGAACAGGTTAATGCTGCTACCACTTCCCTCTTAAAATGACAAAATTCTTATTTGTGGAAGTCTTCCTCTGGCAGCTTCTTTTTTTCTTGGCAGCATTAAATTTTTTTTTATTTTATAAGTTCACTGGTCACTGTCACTGTTATCCCATTGCTCATCGATTTGTTCAAGCAGGCACCAGTAACGTCTCTCATTGTGAGACTTATTGTTACTGTTTTTGGCATATCCAATACACCACGGGTAGCTTTCTAGGCTCTTCAGTGCAGATGCAATACTCTTGGTAGCTTGCCAGGCTCCCCGAGAGGGTCAGAAGACTCGAACATGGGTTGGCCGCATGAAAGGCAAATGTGCTACTGCTGTGCTATTGCTCCAGCCATTTTTTTATAAGTTAGTTCACAATATTTGATTATATTTAATATTCAATCACCAATCCCACCACCATTACACCATCCCACCACCAAACTCGGGATGTTTCCATCCCACACATCAATCCTTGTCCCAAAACACAACTGAAGGAATATATTTTGTATTGTCTGTTATGGAGCTGGAGCGATAGCACAGCGGGTAGAGCGTTTGCCTTGCATGTGGCCAACACAGGTTTGATTTCTCCATCCCTCTCAGAGAGCCCAGTAAGCTACCAATAGTATCTTACCCACACGGCAGAGCCTGGAAAGCTACCTGTGGCATATTCTATATGCCAAAAACAGTAACAACAAGTCTCACAATGGAGATGTTACTGGTGCCCACTACAGAAAATCGATGAGCAATGGGATGACAGTGATACAGTGATTGTCTGTTATGAAAAACTGCTGAATATGCTTACAAAAAAGTGTTCATATAGGAAACAGTGTGAAGATTGTTCTATTTTGGCAGAAGCCATTAAGACATTCTATAGGATATCACTAACATGTTATTAAAGTTTGGGTGATGTGAGCTTTGGTATATAAATCTGAAAATATGTATATATGCATATATGTATATTTCCCTCTATTATTTCTTGCCTACTGTCTGACCATGATCAAATATGGTGTGGCAATTATGGAGAATGGGTAGGGAGTGTCTTATGATGAGTCTTATGATGTGCCTTTGCGTCCATGCGGTTCAGGAATATGCTCACTCATGTGTGAGGCTCAGCCCGAGTGAATGGGGAACAGCCTGGAGCGTGTCTGTGGTTGGGTTGTAGAGGTTGGCTGCTGGGGATGGGTCCCTTAGGGTGGGGAGTGTTCTCACCCACCCTTCTCTGGGTGAAATCTTTTAATTTCCCACTCCCAGCCATTCGATTATCTATTTTTGGATGACAACCTCTTTGGCCAGGAGATTTCATAAAACAATTCACTTTACTAGATTACCCATCACCCCTCCCCATCACAGCCACCATACCAAGATATTTATTATTATAGCATTGTATTAACACTTAGTATCTATTATATAGATATTCCTATTTATCTCACTTATTACTTTTGCTCCATTTCAAAATTGCTTTATTATTTTTAAATTTATTTATTTTTTATTTTTTAGAGCATTACAAAGCCGTTCATGATTGAATTTCAGTCATACAGTATTCTAACACCCATCCCTCCACCAGTGTACACTCCCAGCACCAGTATCGTCAGGTTCCCTCCCATCACCCACACCCCCCACCCCTTGCCTGACTCTTTGGCAGGTGCTTTTCTTCTCTCTCTCTCTCTCTCTCTGTCTGTCTCTCTCTCTATCTCTCTCTACCCCACCATTTTGGGCACCGTGGTTTGCAATATTGATACTGAAAGGTTATCAGGAATATCCCTTACCTACTTTTAACCCTCAGATCTTGTCCAGCGTGATCATTCTCAGCTATTATTGTCATAGTGGTTGTCAAGTGTCATTGTCATCTTACCTACCCTAAGCCCCCCACACACTTGTGGTTAGTTCCAACCATTGACCAGTCCTCCTAACCCCTCTTTACTCTGGTCATGGATATTATTCTTCTACTACACATATTTTATATACCACAAATGAATGCAGTCATTCTATATCTGTCCCTTTCCTTCTGACTCTATTAACTCAGCATGATACTCTCTATGTCCATCCATTTATAGGCAAATTTTGTGACTTCATTTTTCCTGACATCTGCATAGTATTCCATTGTGTAGATGTGCCATAGTTTCTTTATCCATTCGTATATTCTTGGGCACTCAGGTTGTTTCCAGATTCTAGCTATGGTGAATAGTGCTGCAATGAACTATAGGAGTATAGATGGGTGTTTCCGCTGTGTGTTTCTGGGACCTCAGGGTATATTCCCAGAAGTGATATTGCTCAGTCAAATGGGAACTCAATTTCTAGTTTTTTGAGAAATGTCCATAGTGCTTTTCAAAAAGAATGGACCAGTTGACATTCCCATCAACAGTGAAGTAGAGTCCCTTTCTCCCCACAACCATGCCAACACAGATTGTTTTAATTCTTTTGGATGTGTGCCAGTCTCTGTGGTGTGAAATAATATCTCATTGTTGTTTTGTCTGCATCTCTCTGATTCTTAGTGATGAAGAGCATTTTTTCATGTGCCTTTGGTCATTCGAACTTCTTTGAGAAAGTTTCTGTTCATTTCATCACCCCATTTTCTGATAGGGTTGGATTTTTTTCTTGTGAAGTGCAACCAGGTGCCTTGTGTATCCTTGAAATTAACCCCTTATTAGAAGGGTATTGGGTGAATATCCTTTCCCCCACAAATAACTAAAGCAATTCTTGGGGAAGGGGAGAAGATGGAAGTATCACCTTTCCCAACCTCAAACTGTACTACAAGCGGTAATAATTAAAACAGTATTGGAACAAAGACAGATCCATAGACAAATGGAATAGGGCTGAATATCCTGACACACACCCTCAAATATATTATCATCTAATCTTTGATAAGGGAGGAAGAAATGTGAAGTGGAGCAAGGAAAGCCTCTTTAACAAATGGTGCTGGCAAAAATGGACAGCTGCATGCAAAAATAAATAACGCTAATAATGGGCTCAGATTCTACTTTACTCCATGCACAAAAGTCAGATCACAATAGATTAAAGACCTCACAACATCAGACCAGAATCAAAAAGGTATTTGAAGAAAAAGTCAGCAAAACCCTCCATGACATTGAAGGTAAAGGTATCTTCAAAGATGAAACACCACTGACCAAGTAAGTGAAAGCAGAGATAAACAAATGGGACTATCTTAAACTAAGAAGCTTCTGCACCTCAAAAGAAACTGTGACTAGAATACAAAGACAGTCTACAAAATTGCTTTATTATTTATGGACCTTTATTCTATGTAACACTTGGGATCTAAAAATATGACTATGAAAAATTGTCCATATTAATTTTAAGCAATAGCACAGTGGTTGGGCTTTTGCCTTTCACGCGGCCAACCCGTGTTCGATTCCTCTGCCCCTCTCAGAGAGCCCGGCAAGCTACTGAGAGTATCGAGCCTGCGCAGCAGAGCCTGGCAGGCTACTCGTGCATATTGGATATGCCAAAAACAGTAACAATAAGTCTCTCAATGAGAGATGTTACTGGTGCCCACTCGAACAAATCGATTAATTTTAAGGAGAATTACTGCTTTATAGTTTTGACACTTCTCATCCATGAATATAGAAGACCATTTTATTTGTGCATGATCATCTGAAAAGCATAGTCTATACTGTTTAAAAAATTTAATCACCATGAGAAGTTACAAAACTGTTCAGGGTTTCAGTCATACAATGTTCCAACACCCAGTCTATACTTTTTCTCTATGAAGTGCTATTTTTTTTTTTTTGCTTTTTGGGTCACACCCAGCGATGCTTAGGGGTTACTCCTGGCTTTGCACTCAGGAATTGCTCCTGGCAGTGCTTGGGGGACCATATGGGATGCCGGGGATCGAACCCGGGTTAGCCGCGTGCAAGGCAAATGCCCTACCCGCTGTGCTATCGCTCCGGCCCCTGAAGTGCTATTTTCTTATGGATCTAATTCACAAGATCCTCTGTGACTTATTTTACATAATAAATAGTATGTTATTTTATATTAGACTTTTTGATCAGCTCTTGCTGGTAAGAAAACACTTTCTTGGGGGCTGTAGCAATAATAGAGTGGGTAAGGCCCTGCCTTGCATGTGGCCCACCTGGGCTCCATCCCCAGCATCCCAAATGGTGCCCTAAGCACTGCCAGGAGTAATTCCTGAAAGCAGACCATGTATGCCCCCACCTATTCTTTTTTTAAAAAGAAAATACTGGGGCTGGAGCGGTAGCATAGAGGGGAGGGCATTTGCCTTGCATGTGGCCGACCTGGGTTCAATTTCCAGCATCCCATATGGTCCACTGAGCACCACCAAGGGTGATTCCTGAGTGCACAGCCAGGAGTAACCCCTGTGTATCGCCCCAAAAAACAAAAAAAAAGCAAAAATAAAATACTTTCTTATCTTATGTACCCATCCCACCAGTGCTCAGAAGACTACCCTACCAATGCACAGAAGGTCATCCGACTAGTGCTCAGGAGGCCTGAGGATACTACGAGAAGTACTCAGACAACCAGGGAAGACAGGTGAGTGCTGAGGACTGGCAATGTGGTGCTACTTGGACCCAGGGATGCTTAGAGTCCTCCAGCACTCTACTTACTGATGTTCAGTGACCTTGTGGTACCAGGGTTCAAACTTGGGTCCTGGTGCATTCCAGATATGTATCCCTGACTGCTGAACTATCTCCTGACCCTAAAGGATGCTTTCTTGAGGGCTAGGGGTGTGGAGGACGTCTACTAAGTGGTGCTCATTAGGTCCAAGTTGCCCCTCCTGGTGGTTATTAGCCAATAAGGCTGGTGGCTCAATGCAGGGACTTGGTGATACAGTGCTGCTTGGGCTCTGTGGTGCTGGGGAAGGCCCGGGATACACAGCAGTGTGTAGGGACCTCCAGAGTGCTAGCTGGTGACTCTCGGGAGACCACGTGGTAATGAGGATCAAGTGGGAGCTGGCTGAGTGCAAGGCTTTTTTTTTTTTAGTGACACCATTGTTTTTTTTTTTTTTGAGTGCAAGGCTTTTTCCTTAATCCCTAGTCTATCTCTGTGACCCTCAGAATATTTCCTAGACTCTTAATATTCAGTTTTAGAAACTAATTTACATGTGTTTCATAAAATGAATTGAAAAGCCTTTTAAATTTTTGTGGAACAACTTTGATGACAAAAATTATTCATTCTCTGAAAGTTTGGCTAATCTGACTTTATTTGGGGCCAAAGAGATAGAACAGGCGTCTGGGTGCTGCATGAACAAGGCATTGTGTATGGCTCTCTCAGGTTCAGTCTCTGGCACAGCACATAGTCCCAAGCATGTGGAGAGATCCCTAAGCACAGAGCCAGAAGTAAGCCCTGAGCACTGCCAAAGTTGGTAAAACATGTACTTGAGTGTGTTATGTGGTTGACTCAAGTGTTCTATTTCTTCTTGCTCAGTACTCTTGCCTGAGGACTTTCTCCATTTTACCAATGTTATCAATTTTATTACCATATAAATTTGATAATTTTCTTCAAGACACTCTTTGATCATGTTTACAATTTTTGTTGCATATTTATTTCCCCTGTATTTCTGTATTTTATTTATTGGTATAACCTCCCTTTTTTCCTTGTTACCCTTGAGGTTATATTAAATATTAATCTTTTCCAAAAATAAGCTTTGTTTTTCTAGTTTTTCTCAATTACATTTAGTTATATGTATTTATTTTCCATGTTTACCTTTGAATTGATATTTTAACTTTTTTTTAAAGAGTTTTGTTTTTATGTGGTATTTCTTTCATATAAAAGATCCTGAAACTTTGGTTATTTAAGAATATCTGTATGGGGGTATGGTGCCACCAGCAGGTTAACCTGTACCTGTGGAGCGAGTGCAACAGCAGCCTGATGGTGCCTTCAGACTTCCTGATACCCCAAAATTGCTGCTGTGCCTTTGGCCAGACCCCAACAACTTGGGGCCAAGTTTACCAAGAAATTAAACAGCCAAAAGTTAGGTATGTGGTAGACACACCCACAAACCACTTTTGATTCAGCTATACAAGCTCACTTATTGGCCTTATTTCAGAGACCCATAAATCTTGAAAGAGATCAAAAGACACAGTTAGGAACTGTAGCACGGAGGTAGATGGGAACCTGTGACTGAGATCTCCAGGCCCACTTAGATCGGGACTCAGCCTCCTCGCGCCAGGTCCTCAGTTTTTCAGTAGCTCACATCCACAAACTGCCCCGGCGCCATATAATCTCATCAACGACAAGACCCAGAGACAATAAACTAAAGCTCCCGGGAGAGAGCACTGCAGAATCTCCTGACCCTGCTCCAGGATGTCCTCACCGGGGCACCTTGGGAGGGGGCAGGCTGAGTCTCCCTCCTTGCCCCAAATAGAACCCAAAAACCTCCAGAACCCAACCACTGCCATGCACAAGGCCAGTCTCCACTTGCTCAGAGGACCTCTCCCAAGAGGAGATGAGCCTCACTCAAGACGGGATGAACCTCACTGGGGAGTGGACCGGCCAGAAAACCCAGGTACACGGGAACCCATGACTGAGATCTCCAAGCCCGCTTGGATCGGGACTGGGCTTCCTCCCCCCATGTCCCCAGTTTTCCAGTAGCTTGGCAGTCACGCCCACGAACCGCCCCTGGTGCCATGTAATCTCATCAAAGGCCAAGACTCAGAGACTATAAACTAAAGCTTCCAGAAGAGAAAGACACAGAATTTCCTGGACATTATATTCTATCCATAACTGTCACTGTTCGAGTGGGCACTGGTAATGTCTCTCATTGAGAGACTTATTGTTACTGTTTTTGGCATATCCAATACGCATGGGTAGCTTGCTAGGCTCTGCCGCGCGGGCTCCATACTCTCGGTAGCTTGCCGGGCTCTCCGAGAGGGGCGGAGGAATCGAACTCGGGTGGACCACGTGAAAGGTGAATGCCCAACTCTAGAGTTGCCTTTTCAGCAGGTTTGAGTGGTGGTGAGACTGGTGTTGAAATAACAAATGTAACCAAAGCAGAGAGAGATTATGGGGGAAATTGTCAGCCACACAGGCAGGGGAAGGGTTGGAATGGGGGTCGGGGAGAGTACTGGGGATTTTGGTGGTGGAAAGTGTGCACTGGTGAAGGGATGGGTGTTTGATGATTGTATGACCAAAGCTCAAACATGAAAGCTTTGTAACTGTATGTCACAGTGAATCTAACAAAAAAGGGGTGGGGGGAAAGAATAACAAAATAATAAACAAAATTAACATTCTGAAAAATAAATTTTTCTTTCTTTCTTCCTTCCTTCCTTTCTTCCTTTCTTTCTTTCTTTCTTTCTTTCTTTCTTTCTTTCTTTCTTTCTTTCTTTCTTTCTTTCTTTCTTTCTTTCTTTCTTTCTTTCTTTCTTTCTTTCTTTCTTTCTTTCCTTTTTTGTG
The DNA here is from genome assembly GCF_027595985.1 of Sorex araneus. Taxonomy (NCBI): domain Eukaryota; kingdom Metazoa; phylum Chordata; class Mammalia; order Eulipotyphla; family Soricidae; genus Sorex; species Sorex araneus. The sequence goes on along the minus strand of NC_073304.1, from coordinate 146,303,805 downwards.
GTAGAGGGATTCCCAAACGGTGTTCAGGCTGTCTTCGGGCACCACCAGTGATTCTTGACCAGATGTTACTGCAGGGGTTGGATGTGATGCTGCATGGTCCCTGGATTACCCGGGATACTGGGTCACTCTGGCAGTGCTGGGGATCAAACCACAGCTTCTCACATGCCAGGAATGTGCTCTACCATTGAGCCACCTTTTTAAAGCCATGATTTAGGGCTCCTGTTAATGTTTATGTGTTTTTCTTATACTTGGCATTTCGTAAGATTTACTCTTTTGAAGTGTACATGCAGCTGGGCCATAGGTCAGTGCTAGATTACTTGCCTTGCACGTATAAGGTTCTGGCACCATAAAAAAATGTACATTAAATTCAGTGTACATGGTTTTAAAAAAAATTAAAAGTCACTTTCACTGTCACTGTCATCTCATTGTTCGTCGATTTACTCGAGTGAGCACCAGTAACATCTCTATTCCTCCCAGCCCTGAGATTTTAGCAGTCTCTCCTTACTCGTCTTTCCCAATGATAGGAGGGTCAGGGGATGAGACCTATCCTTACTGTTTTTGGCATATCGAATATGCCATGGGTAGCTTGCCAAGCTCTGCCCATGCGTGCGGGATACTCTCAGTAGCTTGCTGGGCTGTCTGAGAGGTATGTGTGTGTGTGTGTGTGTGTGTGTGTGTGTCTATTGCCAGGCTATCTGAGAGGTATGTGTATCTGCAATATATATACTACTCTATGATTTGTTGCCTACTGATTGAACTCCATCAAATATGAAGTGGTAATTATGGAAAATGAATAGGAAGTGTCTTTTGTGTCCAGAAACATGTTTCCCTCATACAAAGTTCGAGAACCCATCCCTTCACCAGTGCCAATTCTCCACCACCAGTAAACCCAGCATCCTTCCTACCCTCCCCAATCCCATCTCCCCCCACCCCACACTGCCCCTGTGGCAGGGTATTCCCTGCTGTTCTCTCTCTCTAATTAGGTGTTGTGGTTCGAAATAGAGGTGTTGAGTGGCCACTGAGTTCAGTCTCTAGTCTACATTCAGCCCGCATCACCCTTCCCCCGCATGGCCTCCGACCGCATTATACTTGGTGATCCCTTCTCTGAGTTGCCCTCTCCCCAGAATGTGAGACCAGCTTCCAAACCATGGAGTCAACCTCCTGTGTACCAAAGTTTCTTCAACCAGTCATCTGTTCTAGGGCACTCGGGTTTTTTCCAAATTCTGGCTATTTTAAACAGTGCTGCGATGAACATATACGTGCAGATGTCATTTCGACTATACTTTTTTGCTTCTCTGGGATATATTCCCAGCAGTGGTATTGCTGGGTCAAATGGGAGCTCAATTTATAATTTTTTGAGAATCGTCCATATTGTTTTCCAAATTGGCTGAACTAGTCGGCATTCCCACCAGCAGTGTAGAAGGGTCTCTTTCTCCCCACATCCTCTCCAACAGTGGTTGCTTTTGTTCTTTTGGGTGTGTGCTAGTCTCTGTTGTGTGAGGTGGTATCTCATGGTTGTTTTGATCTACATTTCCCTGATGATCAGTGATGTAGAGCACGTTTTCATGTGCCTTTTGGCCATTCATATCTCTTCCTTGGGAAAGTTTCTGTTCATTTCTTTGCCCCATTTTCTGATGGGGTTGGATGTTTTCTTCTTGTAGAGTTCAACCAGTGCTTTATATACCATTGATATCAACCCCTTATCTGATGGGTATTGTGTAAATATCCTTTCCATTCTGTAGATAGTCTTTGTATTCTGGTCACTGTATCTTTTGCGGTGCAGAAACTTCTTAGTTTAATGTAGTCCTATTTGTTGATCTCTGTTTCCACTTGGTTGGCCAGTTGCATGTCATCTTTGAAGATACCTTTATCTACAATATTGTGGAGGGTTTTTCCGACCTTGTCTTCAATATACCTTATGGTTTGTGGTCTGATGTTGAGGTCTTTAATCCATTTTGATCTGACTTTTTTGCATGGTGCCAGGTCGAGGTCTAAGCCCATTCTTTTGCATGTATGTGGTTGTCCAGTTGTGCCAGCACCATTTGTTAGAGGCTTTCCTTGCTCCACTTCACATTTCTTGCTCCTTTATCAAAGATTAGATGATCATACATTTGGGGTTGTGTGTAGGGATATTCCACCCTGTTCCATTGGTCTTCGGCTCTGCCTTTGTTCCTGTACCATGCTGTTTTAATTGTTACTGCTTTGTAATAAAGTTTGAGGTTGGGAAGGGTGATGCCTCCCATCGTCTTTTTCCCAAGAATTGTTTTAGCTATCCATGGGCGTTTGTTGTTCCATATGAAATTTAGGATTGCTTGATATGTTTCTTTGAAGAACGACATTGGTATCCTTATAGAGATCGCATTGAATCTGCATAATGCTTTGGGGGGTATTGCCATTTTGACAATATTGATTCTCCCTATCCATGAGCAGGGTATATGTTTCCATTTCCTCATGTCCTCTTATTTCATGGAGTAGCGTTTTATAGTTTTCTTTGTAGAGGTCTTTTACTTCCTTGGTTAAGCTGATTCCGAGGTACTTGATTTTCTGGGGCACGATTGTGAATGGGATTGCTTTTTTCATGTCCCTTTCCCCTGCTTCATTGTTTGTGTATAGGAAGGCCATGGATTTTTGGGTATTGATTTTGTAGCCTGCAACTTTGCTGTATAAGTCTATCGTTTCTAAGAGTTTCTTAGTAGAGGCTTTAGGCTTCTCTAGATATAGTATCATATCGTCTGCAAATAGTGAGAGTTTGATTTCTTCCTTTCCTATCTGAATGCCCTTAATATATTTTTCTTGCCTAATGGCTATTGCTAGTACTTCCAGTACTATATTGAAGAAAAGTGGTGAGAGTGGGCATCCTTGTCTTGTGCCTGATCTTAGAGGAAAGGCCCTTAGTTTTTCCCCATTGAGGATAATGCTTGCCGTAGGCTTGTTGTAGATGGCTTCGACTATCTTGAGGAAAGTTCCTCCAAACCCCATTTTGGTGAGGGTTTTCATCATGAAAGGATGTTTGATCTTGTCAAATGCTTTCTCTGCATCTATTGATATGATCATATGGTTTTTATCTTTACTTTTGTTGATATGATGGATTATGTTGATTGATTTCCGAATGTTAAACCATCCTTGCATCCCCGGGATGAATCCCACTTGGTCATGATGTATGATCTTTTTGATCAGTTGTTGGATCCTATTTGCTAAAATTTTGTTGAGGATATTCATATCCATGTTCATCATGGATATTGGTGTATAATTTTCTTTCTTAGTCGTGTCTTTGTTTGCTTTTGATATTAGGGAGATGTATGCTTCATAGAAACTGTTTGGGAGAGTTCCTATTTTTTTCGCTTTCCTGGAAAAGTTTGAAGAGAACTGGCAACAGGCCTTCTTCAAATGTTTGGAAGAATTCACCAGTGAAACCATCGAGGCCTGGGCTTTTGTTTTTGGGGAGATTTTTGATTACAGTTTCAATTTCCTTAACATTGATGGGTCTATTCAGGTATTCCAAGTCTTCTTTGTTCAGTCTTGGGAGATTGTAGAATTCAAGGAATTCATCCATATCTTTTAGGTTCTCCTGTTTTGTGGCATATAGACCTTCAAAATAGTCTCTAATGATCTTTTGTATCTCACTGGTTTCTGTTATGATGCTCCCCTTTTCATTTCTGATTCGATTTATTAGGGTTCTCTCTCTTTCTTTCTTTGTGAGTCTTGCTAGCGGTTTATCAATCTTATTTATTTTCTCGAAGAACCAGCTCTTGGTTTCATTGATCTTTCGGATTGTTTTTTTTTGGTTTTGATGCCATTAATTTCTGCTCTAATTTTTATTATTTCTTTCCTTCGGTCTGGCTTGGGTTCCTTTTTCTGGTCCTTTTCTATGGTCTTGAGTCGAGAAGTCAAGCTATCTATGTGGGCCCTTTCTTCCTTCCTGAGGAATGCTTGGAGAGCTATAAATTTTCCCCTTAACACGGCTTTAGCTGCGTCCAATAGATTTTGGTAGCTCGTGTCTTCATTCTCATTTGTTTCTAAGTATCGTTTGATTTCTTCCTTGATTTCCTTCCTTACTCACTCATTGTTCAACATTGAATTGTTTAATTTCCAGGTGTTTGATTTGGTTCTCCGTGTCGGTGAGTGTTAGCTTCTATCTTCAGCGCATAGTGGTCTGAAAAGATGGTTGATACAATTTCTATTTTTCCGATTCTATTGACGTATGTTCTGGAGCCCAGTACAAGGTCTATTTTAGAAAATGTTCCGTGTGCACTGGAAAAGAATGTGTATTCTTTCTTTTTGGGGTGTAAAGCCCTGTGTAGGTCTATTAGGCCTCTCTCTTCCATTTCTTCTTTCAGATTCAGTTTTTTCTTGCTGAGTTTTGTTCTTGTCGATCTATCTAGAGGTGATAAGGCGGTATTGAAGTCTCCGACTACTATTGTGATGTTAGTGATGTCCTCTTTAAAGTCTGTTAGGAGTTGTTTTAAATATTTAGCCGGTCATTCATTAGGAACGTATACATTTAAGAGTGTGATTTCTTCCTGTTGTACATATCCCTTGATAAATAGAAAATGACATTTGCTGTCCCTTTTAATCTTTTTCAACCTGAAATCTATGTTGTTGTTACCAGGATGGCCACTCCAGCTTTTTAAAGGGAGTTGTTTGCTTGCAGGATTGTTTTCCATCCTTTGACTTTGAGTCTATGTTTACTCTCTTCAGGTGTGTTTCTTGCAGGCAGCAGAATGTTTGGTTTAATTTCCAGATCCATTTTTCCACTCTGTGTCTCTTGATAGGTGCATTTAGGCCATTGACATTGAGAGAGATTATTGTGATGGGGTTTTGTGTCATTTTTCTGTGGGGGTTGTTGTTCTTTTGGGGCTCCTCCTTGTCTTACAGTAGCCCCTTTAGACCTTCTTTCAAGTTTGGTCTTGAGTCTATGAAGTTCCTGAGCTGTTGTTTATCTGAGAAATAGTGTATGGTTCCTTCAAGTTTGAGTGAGAATTTAGCCGGATAAAGTATTCTTGGTGAGGCGTTCATTTCGTTGAGTTCTTTCACTATGTCCCGCCATTGTCTTCGGGCTCGGTGGGTTTCCTCTGACAGGTCTGCTGTAAATCTGAGGGGTGCTCCTTTGTATATGATTTCCTTCTTTGACCTTGCTGCTTGCAGAATTGTGTCTCTATCCATAGCATCCATCATTCTGACTATGATATGCCTTGGAGTCTTTTTATTTGGGTCTCTTTTTGCTGGTACTCTTCGGACTCCTTGGATCTGGATGCCTGCCTTCTCCATCTCTGGGAATTTCTTAGCAATGATGTCTTTGACTGTGTTTTTTTCATTGGGGTTACTTCCCTGTGCTTCTGTTACTCCAATGATTCTTATGTTGTTCCTTTTGAAGTCATCCCCCAGGACTCTGATTCGCTCTTTAGCCATTTTGAGGTCTTTTCCCATTATTTGTTGTTGTCTAGAAGCTTTCTGCAGCTCATCTTCAAGGTCACTGATTCTGTCTTCAGCTGTAATCATTCTACTGTTGAGGGCATCTACTGAGATTTTTAATTCATCTACCGATTCCTTTATTTGTGTGACTTCCGTTTGTAGGTTTGAAATTTCTGCTCTCATTTCTTCCTGCATTTTCTTGGTAGACCGTTGCAGTGCTTCATTCATCTCCTCCCTTGATTTATTGGATGTCTGTTCCATGATTACTTGGAATATGTCGACTCTCCTCCAGATTTCCTCTCTGAATTGTTTATCTGAGAGGTCATAGATGTGAGTAGTCCCTGTTGATGTTTCTGGAATCTTTTCTTCTCCCTCTCCTTGTGAAGGGATTTTCGCTGCTTCTTCATATTGTTATGGAAGTGTAGAGTTGGAACTTTGTAGTTATTTATTCTTGTTCCCTCTTGTTGTGGGGAGGAGGGGTTCTGGTTGTGCTAAACTTCCCTTATTCACTGCAGCTTTTATAAAGTTAAACTAAGCTAATGGGTATTTTCATAAGTGGTTGACATGGCTAAAGTGATTTTCAAAGAAATAGACAATACCTATTGTGCTAAGGTAAAAAATAATAACTGCGGCCACTCCGACAGGAGGCCACGCCCACTTTGAGACCATGCCCACTGAGATACAGGCCACGCCCCCAGTATCTTCCTGTTAGAGAGCCAGGTGGGAAGACCGGGTTCACTGGGCGCGGGACTGAGCGGCTGCAGGACGTCGGGGACCTCAGGTGGCCGCGGGAAGCGGGGAACGGGGAGGCGTGGCAGGGTGTTGGTCTCAGTACCTGGTGGGAGGGCCGGTGTTAGAGAGCCAGGCGGGAAGACAGGGTTCGCGGGGCGCAAGGCGGGGCGGCTGCAGGACGTCCAAGTGCAGTGATATTTAAAAGACATTTTTTCACTGAATTTAAAGAGTATCCAGCCTCTAAGTCAGGGTTAAATCTAAATGAAGACAGAGATCATGGATCTTGATTTCATTATATCTGAGACATAAATTATGTATTTTAAATTTTTCTGATGGATATTGGGGGCTCTTTCAGTGTCAGGCAAATGAGGCAGATTGTTGTTACTGTTTTTGGCATATCGAATATGCCACAGGTAGCTTGCCAGGCTCTGTCATGCAGGCGGGGTACTCTCGGTAGCTTGCCGGGCTCTCCGAGAGGGATGGAGGCTTTTAGGGTGGCCTCCAACTGCCCTTATAGTTGTTCCCATGGTTCAAACGATATTTGAAGCCCATCAAATATGGTGCAAAAATTATGGAAAATGGGTATTAAGTGTCCTATGCTGTGTCCAGAAAATGGCCTAGAGTGTGGCAGTGGCTGGGTAGTGGATGTAGTGGAGGTCTGCTGATGAGGTATTTATCTGGCTCTGGTAGGGTGGGTCATCTGGGTTTGATCCCTGGGGCAGGGCGCCAGAGATTGTGTGAGTTTCCATGTCTCATTGAGCCTGGAGTATAAGCTCGCAAAGTTCTGCCTTACCTGGTTCTGTGGGCTTCACTCATGAGTGAGGTTTGGCCCGAGTGTCTAGAAAGCAGCCTGGAGCGTGGCAGTGGCTGGGTAGTGGAGCATGGCTGCCATCAATGAGATGGTCAGAGTTCTTTGTCAAAACCCTGAATGAATGATTTGAGGCTCTTCCTGTTCCTGGAGTGAACAGATATCATTGGGCTACACTCGCACGTGACAGGGACAAATGGAGACGTTACTGGTGCCCGCTCAAGCAAATCGAAGATCAACGGGATGACAAGTGATACAAGTGAAAATTTTCCAATACTTTCATCTAAATTATTTACTTTGAAAAAAATCTTTATTAACCCTTACATTTAAATGAAATACTTTATTTTAAGATTAAAAGTATTTACGTCTTGATTAAAACTTTTACGTCTTGAAAATAAAAAATTTTATTGACTTCTTTACTTCAGAGTTAAGACTGAGTAATATAATGTAAAAGTAATTCATGTTTTGTAATCCATATATTCTCTTTCTACATGCTTTTAGAAAAGCCTTTTGTGAACTAAAGTTATTATCATATATTATAAAGCCTAGATGTTGATATTTTATTTGTTTGTCTTTTTTCACACTTCATCAGACTTCACTATAAAACATTTTAAATTAATTTACAATATTTTCCCCTGGGAACTTTAGGCCATATCCCTACCTCATATATCAAGCATCTTTTGCTGCACATATAATAAATTAACCCAATTATCAGTGACTTAAAGAACAGTAATTTTTTTAAAAATTACTTGGTGGTTCTACATGTAGTCCCCTAAGCACCGCCTTGAGCACTGAGCCAGGAGCAGTCTCTGAGCATATTGGGGTGGCCCACAAACAGAAAGATTATTGGGTGTCTCTTCTTTGTATTTCACCTGGTATGCTTGTAATTACTTTTCGTGAACTGAAGAGAATCTGGAAGGCTGGACTCCTCTGGCTGCTGGGATGACCAAGCATCCCATCAAGAGATCTTTCACGTTCATGGAGGATAGACCAGGTAGGAGAAATAGACAGAAGTAGTTACTGAGTCTCTGATTGCTTCAAGTCTACTGATGTTTCATTAGTCAAAGAAAGACAAAAGAGCACATGTGTCTTCTACTACCAAGGCTCATGTCCTCAATAAGTCTTTGCTTGCCTCATGTTGATTGATAGCCCATTAGTCAAAGTGAGTCACACAATCACGGTCGATGTCAATGTGAGAAAGGATTGAGTATTCATTGTAAGGGATGAGGTTCACTGGGGTCTAAATGTTACAAGTTGTTTCCCTGTGTTTACTTTTCACCTTTCCTTATGGCACTCATTAAAATTCCTACTTCTAACATTATAGAATTTACTATCTTTTCCAATATAGTAATTTTTAAATTTTATCTCTTCCTGATGACTGATGTGATAGTTCTTCAACCTAATTTTTGTTCACTTATTCAGATTTTTTGTGTTTTCTATTTTTTTATCATTTCAATTGAATCTCTTAAACTGTTAAAGTTTTTGGAGGGGGGATGCCCGATATGTTTAGTTGATATTACAAAACAGTTTTTATGTTTATAGCATATTAATAATATTAATAATATCTTAATGTACCTTTTAACATATCATAATTTATATATTTTTATCTCCCTCTCCCAATTAGTACAGGCTATTCAATGCAGTACCTGTCTGTTATTAGTGATTGTATTTTTAATGACCTGGGTATGTTTCTCTGGGATTTAATTTTGCCTTATAGATGTCAGCTATCAGGCTGGTATGTGCTGTTAGAGGTGAAGCCTAAAATCAGCTTTTCGTTTGTGTCTTTTCCACTGATTGAAAAGAGGATGGAGAGGGAATTCCAAGAAAGAGAATCAATCAATTAATAAATTAGTCAATCAATCAGAGTTTGACCTTTCCAATTGCTGCCTTTTTAAAAGACAACCTTCTCTCCAGAGTCTATGTCCCTCAGATGACAGTCAGATGTGAGTGTGTGTGTGTGTGTTTGTGTGTGTGTGTTTTAAGGGGTTATTCTATTGATAAGAAGTTACAAAGAAGAGAAAATTTGGAATGACCTTCGATTTTTGTGGTTCTCTATTCACATCCTCTGCTTACCAGGATTCAATTTAGTTATTTTCAGTAATGTTAGGCCAAGCAATAATCTATCCAAGGCACTCTTTTTATGAATATAAAATTAAAAAGTCTTCACTTTCAATTCTCCCCTAGAAGAGACATTAGACACATGCCAACTTTAAATCTTTTGGAATTTGTGCCACCTTCACAGTATTATCTGCCTGATCCTTAACCCCTAGGTCCCCTCCTTCTCAGTATTGGTACAGTACTAGCCATCTCTGATTTTTGGCAGTGTCACATGTTCTTCATTTTTTTGCTATTGTTTTCTAGTTTGGCAGTTATGTTCATTCATGTTTGTTTGTTTGGCTATTTTCATTAGGTCTCCACTTTTGTGGGAGGATTGACAGAAGCAAACTCATAGCCACTACCTTGCCTCCATTCCCTTCTAGCTCTGTTTTTATCTCATGGAAAGAATGGGCTTCTAACCCTAAACTCATTAGATCCTGTTTCAGTGGAACACACCCAGGCGTAGCTTTCTTTCCATTGGACAATAACTCAATTTCCTCCACTATTTTCAGGTTCCCTGTTTTTATAACACAAAATATTTTTTGTTTTATTTGTTTATTTTGCAATGAGGGAGAATGACTCGTGGTTTCATACATTCAAGGCAAATACTCTACTGCTAATCAATACCACCCCCTTCCAAAATATTTTTATTTATTTAAATATTTTCAATGGGTTATTATGTGTTACAATAGCATTAATGATAACTCTTGTATGTATTGTACTAGCAGCACATCAGGCACCACCAGTGTCCACTTCCCTTCACCAGTTCCTAAATGCCTCCCATCTACCCTCCCCCATGCCTGGGTAAGCTCAGTTCCTTGTAGGCCTCCCTATTATGATGACTTGTTTCTCACTCTCTCGGGGAAGAGATGAGGCTCCATCCTGTCTCTATTTTGTTTTGTGTGTATACACTAAAGGGCCGAGCCGTGGCTCTCTCTCTCTCTCTCTCTCTCTCTCTCTCTCTCTCTCTCTCTCTCTCTCTCTCTCTCTCTCTCTCTCTGCCACGTGCGATCGGTAGTCTCGGGCCACTTCCCCTACCCCAGAGAGGCTGATGGCGATGGGCAGGTGAAGGAAGGAATGAGGGCCAGGCTGGTCGGTATTCCAATCTCCTCTCCATTATCCTCTGATTCTCCTTCTGCTTCTCTCTCTCTGGAAAGTCCTTCTGGATCCTACTTCATTCTCCTTCTCCCACCCATCCCCCAGCCCAATCTTACAGCCTCGTTCATATAGAAATCATGTAGGGTGGGGATACAAAGGTGGGGTTGAACATCAACAAATCAACAAAGAGAGGTAAGGCCACTCCTCCAGGAGATTAACTCAAGGATAAAATCTTATCTAAGAAGACTACTCCAGATTACTAGGAGACCCGCTCAAAGGCAGGGTTCCATCCAGGGTGTGTTGCTTTCTTCTTTCCTCAGCTAGTAATCCACTTAAATAGTTGTAGTAAATTTACTTCTAATATTTCTAGCAATGTTCCGCATTCTCCCCTCAGCAGCAGCATGGTGACCGCCATCTTTTAGAGCCTATTGGACAGAGAGGTGCGAGCTTGCAGTGAGGGGGTGCATGGGGACTCTTGGGATGGGGAGCGGAGGCAGCCGGCTACCTGCCCAGATGAACCCCAAGTGGCTGCCCACGAATGGCTCCTCCACTCCTGAATGGCAATGATCCCAGAGGCACACAAACCAATCTCGGAACCCAGCGGCTTCTGGTAGAAATCCCTCTGGACTTAATTACTAAAATACTAGAAATACAAAATTGTGTGGCCGATTTTGATAATGCTCTTCATTATCAGCAATAGAAAATAAATTATCTAATGATGCCTTTTTGGTAGGTCTGATTGTTGGGGGGAAATTCCAAATAATAATAGTGGATCTTCTATCGAAGAATTGAATGTAATCAAAGTAAAGAGAGAGTAAAGTGAAAATCATCTGCCACACAGGCAGGTGGGTGGTGGTGGAATGGGGGTTATACTGAGGGTCTTGGTGGTGAAACATGTGTCCTGGTGAAGGGATGGGTGTTTGATCATTGTATGACTGAGGCTTAAACCTGAAAGCTTTGTAACTGTTCTCACGGTAATTCAATACAAAAATAAAAAATAATTAAAAAATATTTCTAGCAATGTCATTTTGTATGAACACAGTAAGAGATATCAAGCTTAAAGTTTGGTTCTGCCTGAGGACATCTCACTATATATTCTAGACCACAGTCCTCAGGCCAGATTAGTCTTCCTAACCCCAGCAGAGTCTTTATCCAGTTACCTCTTTTGGGTCATGCAGAGTTTGTCCATGACCATGCTCTTATCTTATAGTTAAGTATTGTGGCACTTTAGCCTGGCTCATTTCAATGCCAGGGTAGCTCACATCTTGCCCTGGGTCCATTCAGACCCTGGTCAGGACCCTGCTTTTGGAGTGCTAGGAACTAAGGACAACTGAAACTTAAGTCAAGAAAGCAGATGTCTAGGAGTAAATATTACTGGGAGTCAACTAACTCCCAGGTTACAAAAGCATAATATAACTGTCTTCCTGTGTCCATACAAAAAGGACATTGCTTCAAAGTAAACTATGCAATAGATGGGGAAAAGCAATATTTAACTAACAATACAAGTTCAGTGTCCTTAGAAGGATCTGACCTTACAAGTTAACAGAATCTGATTGCGGGGGAAAGGTGATTAACTGTTTGGAGAGGAGAGCACAGAGAAGAGGTTACAGGTAAACAGAGGAATGGGAGTGTCTCCAGAGCGCTTAAACCTAAGCTCCCTGTGGCAAGGGAGGAAGGACAAACCGATGTTATTCTACAGTTTTGTTTTGTTGGGTTGGGTCATATCCAGCTGTGCGCAGGAGTGATCCCTGGCAATGTTCAGAAGACCAAATGTAGTGTCAGGGATTTGAACCAGGGTCCATAGAATGCAAGACAAGCACCTTCACCACTGTGCTATCTGGCTCCTGCCTCTGTTTTTGCTCAGAAGATATGCTTTTCAAGAAGATGTGCTGTGGGGTTAGAGCAATAGCACAGTGGGTAGGGTGTTTGCCTTGCACACGGCTGACCCAGGTTCAATTCCCAGCATCCCATATGGTCCCCTGAGCACTACCAGGAGTAATTCCTGAGTTCAGAGACAGGAGTAATCCCTGTGCATCGCCAGGTGTGACCAAAAAAGCAACAAAACAAAACAAAACAAAAACCAAAGAAGATGTGCTGTGTTGCCTCTCGCTATCCAAAGCTTCACTGTTCTACAGGGGCCAGGTTGAGACTTGCTTTCTCCACCCTTTCTTGGCTTCTTATTCTTCAATACTTCATCACTGCAAACAGCTATATTTGAATACTTACATGCCAAGTACTGCACTGCACATGCTCTATGTACATGATCCTTGTTAGTCCTGAGATAACCCAAATACTCCTCACTAAACTATTACAAGAGAACTGAAGTGTAGAGAAGCTAAATAACCAATGGACAAGGTAACAGTTGCAGAATAAAGGTTTAAACTTGCATTAGGTCTTGAGGGATTATACTCGGAGTCATTTTGCTACATAGGTTTCAGATACAGCTAATGTCATCTTTTAAAACGAACTTCCTTCTGGACATTTCCTTTTTCTGTATCTCTATAATAAAGACACACTCTCTCTTTCTCATTCTCACACACTTACACAGACTTGTAAGTAGAAATAATTGTTCTGCAAAACCTTGATATCAAATTTTAACCAATAACTCCCTTGAATCTTAGAGTTATTAGATATAGCACCAGAAGTTCTGTTTGGCTTTTCTTTCCAACTATCCTTGAAGTTCCTTGGTGGTCTCTTGATTCTGAATATCTCCCTTTAAGATCATCATCTCAATTTTCAGCATGGAGAAGGCGCTTTCTACATGCTTGTTGATGGACTAAAATGAGAACAGGGGTATCTGAAAAGGAATAATTTGCAGATATAGTGACCATGGCGCGGTGACAAGGGTCTGAGTTCCCAGAACAAGGTGTTCTCTCTCTCTCTTTCTCTCTCTCTCTCTCTCTCTCTCTCTCTCTCTCTCTCATTGCTCATTTCCAGGTGACTTGAGGTGGCTGGTAAAGAAATGAAACTCGTGTGTCTGCAGCTGGAAAAGAAGATTTAATTTAGCCTTCCTGGTTATCAATCCTCTTCCTGTAGAGAGAGTTCAGAGGGACCTAATGTCCATCCACTTCATAGAGCTACTTAGGGAACTAGATCCCATGCACAGAGGATAACTGGCAGGGGCAGGAAGGCGCAGGAACAGGAGAGCTAGTCCTTGTGTTCACCCAGCAGGATGTGAATGTTTCAGCTGGGTTCTTTTTATAGTTTCAATCATCCCTGGTAATGAAGATTCTGCAATTAGAACTCAGCTGGCAGTCGTGTTGGGGATGTGTGAAGCAGCACAGAATCCTGGGTCTGCAGGGGGGCAGGACTGTTTGTCAGGAAGGCTTGAAGGCACCGCCGGGAACAAGTGACGTGATCTAAGGACAAGAGTTATTTTTACCAGCCATTTTCTAGTATAATAATGCCTTTAAATAAGTTCCACTTGGGATTGAAACTTGAACATTTTATTTAGACCACTTTCAGCTTTCAATTATCGGCACAAATGAAGGGTCACATTAACACAGATAATAGCAAACAGAGATGCTACATATGCTTAAGTGACCACTAAGTTGGAATTTATGATTTTTCACCTGCTTAGCTGGAGTTTATTTGTATATACTCTGTGAAAGAGATGATTCTATCGAAAACTTAAAATGTCTTCCAAGGAAGAAATACTCTTTAAATATGCGTAATTCTGGGTACATTTTTACTGAGCATTCACTACGTGGTAGGTTCTGTGCTAAACCCTTTATGCATATTATTATCTTGTTTATATAGAGCATATTAGGTAGGCCCTATTGTCAATAAAACTTCATTGGGAAGGAAAAGGGTCTCTAGTTAAAGACCACAGTCCATAAAGGGTATATCTTGGCTCCAAACCCAGCCCAACCTGATTCTGCATCTCTTGCTCTCAAGCATGAATCAGTAAGCTGATGATATTAGTAAGCCGATGACAAGCCAGCCTCACCGACCGCCTGGGTTGATGTGTATGGCTTCTCTGTTAACAGTTAGAGATTTTATCCCTGCTTTTGAAAACTCTTTGCAGTAAAGAATGTGGGGGGGGGGGCATCCGTTTTGTGATAAATTATAAAATGCCTTTCTCATTCCTTGCTGTACCCCTGATTTCTTCTCGATTGAATTTAAAATGCTCACCAAAACTCCTACACGCTGACAACCACTCCATCTCCCTAAATTGTATTATGAAAATAGAAAACACATCTGTCATTTCTATCCTAACAAACTGATTTGGTGAGGATTGAGGTGATGTTTACTGTTTGACTTTTTTGCTTATTATGGGGGACTATGTGGATCCTGTCTCTCCCTAGTATGATCAGGGGTCACTTGACATAGAAAGATTGCCAGAAGTGTGGCAGTTGTAGTCTCATGAAAATAAGAAAAATAGAGAGCTGGGGCCAGTGCTCGGCTCTGGCCGGCCAGGTTTTCGGCCCGGATGCCCATGCCTCTGCAGAGCCGGTGGAAGTGGAACGAGCGGGAACCAGAGACAGCTTTAGGAATTGGGGTTCCAGCAAGTGCTTGCACCCATGTATGGAGACTGTGAACTAAGCTTTTGCCCCACGCCAGCTAACGGAGGAAATAACCTTCCTTCTTGGTCTCTCTCCCTTCCGGGAGAAGGCGTGGTGTCCGACATTTTGTGGGTCCGTTGAGAAGGTATGAACTTGTGGCGTGAAAAAAAAAAAATGTGTGCTTTGAACTTGAAACAGCCGCAGGATACAGGGCCAGCCCCAGCCGGGGCCGGTGCTCGGCTCCGGCCGGCCGGGTTTTCGGCCCAGGTGCCCATGCCTCTGCAGAGCCGATGGATGTGGAACGAGCGGGAACCAGAGACAGCTTTAGGAATTGGGGTTCCAGCAAGTGCTTGCACCCATGTATGGAGACTGTGAACTAACTTTGGCTACATGCTGTTCCAGGAAGGGAAATGATTAATTTTCAAACTTAAATCTTCGCAGACTTAATTACTATAATACAGAAATTGTAAACCGTGTGGCCTCTACCGTGGCCGCGCGACATTTTATCTCTTCATTCTCATCAGTGGAAAACTTATTATCAAATATTTCCCTGTTAATAGAGCTGTATTCTTAGGGGATAAATTCCAACAATAATAGTGAGTCTGTTTTGAAACTCTAACAACAATAGTGAGTTATGTGTTGAAATCTGGAATGTAATCAAGGTAAAGAGAAAAGGAAGTGAAATTATCACTCACGTACGGGGTGGGCTGGGGGGTGAGGGGTGGGATGTATACTTTTTGTTTGTTTGTTTGTTTTGTTTTTGCTTTTGTTTTTGTTTTTATTGGTGGTGGAATATGGGCAATGGTGAAGGGATGGGTATTTGAGCATTGTGTAACTGAGATATAAGCCTGAGAACTTTGTAACTTTCCACTTGCTGATTCAATAAAATAAATTTAAAAAAAAATAAGAAAAGTAGGAAGAAGGAAAACTTCCTTATTCTCAATAACTGTATAATATAATGACCTATTTAATACTTTTTAAAAGAAGGCTTACATTTATAGGCCTCATAAATACCTGTTCATGAATGGGAAAACTTAATTCTGTCAAGGGACGATCAGTAATCTCAATGAATGTAGTCACTGATAAGATGAGCCAATACTCTAGATCAATTCTAACCATGACAGATAATGAGTAAAAGCACACATATACTCAGCTAGTGAACATAATTAATATACTAGGAAACTTCATTCTTTTGATACTCCAACCCTAAGTCATTCATCAAAATGTACAAGTTCCATTTATGTCAGGGTTTTTTGTTTGTTTTTGTTTTGTAGTATGATAACACAACAAGCCTTACTAATGGTATTTTGTGCCAGTATTCAAAGACCTTATAAGCCAGTGATATTTCCCTCTGAAGATTAGACCAAAGAAAATGTGTTGACATACGAGCCG
Source organism: Sorex araneus (assembly GCF_027595985.1). NCBI lineage: Eukaryota > Metazoa > Chordata > Mammalia > Eulipotyphla > Soricidae > Sorex > Sorex araneus. Next base: position 146,287,761 of record NC_073304.1, on the reverse strand, counting down.
CGGGGGGGCACTGGAGTGGGGAGGCGCCAGCCCAAACTCCAAGTGGTCCCGGCCGCCGGAAGTCACGCCCTCAACCCACCCTCGGCGCCATCTTGCCACATTCAACAGAGAAGCGGCCAGGCATTCTGGTGAGCAATGCGGCCTGGAAAATGCTCCGGACCCGAATTGGGGCCAACAACACCGGGGAGCCGGATGGTGGAGGTGCAGCCAGCACACCTTCTCAAGATGGAGCCCTGGCAACACTGAGCAGCAACTAACATGGCTCCGGGATTCGGGACTGGGACACATCCGAGCCGCGCGGCCGCTAACGCAGCCACGCGACCTTTTCTAAAACCTGAAAACATACAATCTTTTAATGGAAAACTAATTATCAAATGCTTCCTTAGTAGGGCTATCTTGTTTGGGGGTATAACTCCCACAACAATAGTGAGTTTTGTGTTGAAATATGGAACGTAATCAAGGTGAAGAGAAAATGAAGTGAAATTCATCAGTTATACAGTTGGGTTGGGGGGCGGGGGGCATACCGGGGATTTTTGTGGTGGAATATGGGCACTGGTGAAGGGATGGTATTTGAATACGGTATAACTGAGACATAAACCTGAGAACTTTGTAACTTTCCACATGGTGATAAAATTTAAAAAAAAATTCTTAATATAATCTATTTATATGAAAAAAAAGAAAATGTGTTAAAACTGACTTAGAGAATTAAGTGGCTAATACTGAAATAAGAGTTTTGAATGACTTGCAAAATATATTTATACATAAAAACTTTATTAAATGTATAAAGGTGGTTTTAAGAAAGGATATTTTGGTCTTAAATTGCAGAAATGCTACTATTTTATAAAATAAAGAGAAATTTAAGTACTTTTTTGTTGTTGTTGCTTTTGAACTACTACTGGTGGTCTCAGGTGTTATTCCTGGCTCTGTACTCAGGAATCACTCCTGGTGGTATTCAGGGGACTGCCAAGAGTAATTCCTAAGCACAGAGACAGGAATCAAAGCTGGATTGGCCACATGGAAGGCAAACACCCTACCTCGTATACTATCTCTCTGGCCCCCAAGTATGGTATTTAATATGAACTCAGTCACCTCTGTAAATATTACTGAAAACAAATCTTTAGGGATAGAGATATCGTACAGGAAATGAGGTACTTGCCCTGCAAGAGGCCAACTCTGGTTGTAATGCCTGGCACCATATATGGTGCCCCAAGAGCCTCCAGGGATTCCTGGTGAGCACAGAGGCAGGAATAATCCCTAAACACTGCCAGCTATGGCTCCACATACCAAATTTTAATTTAAAATTAATAATCATCTTTTTCCCAAGAATTTCTTTAGCTATTCGTGGGCGTTTATTGTTCCATATAAATTTCAGGAGTGTTTGATCAATTTCTTTGAAGAATTTCATGGGTTTCCTTATAGGGATCGCATTGAATCTGTATAGTGCTTTGGGGAGTATTGCCATTTTGACAATGTTAAGTCTTCCTATCCATGAGCAGGGAATATGTTTCCATTTCCTCGTGTCCTCTTTTATTTCATTGAGTAGGGTTTTGTAGTTTTCCTTGTAGAGATCCTTTACTTCCTTAGTTAGGCTGATTCCTAGGTACTTGATCTTCTGGGGCACAATTGTGAATGGGATTTTTTTTAATGTCACTTTCCTCTGACTTGCTATTTGCATATAGGAAGGCCATGGATTTTTGGGTATTGATTTTATAGCCTGCAACTTTGCTGTACAAGTCTATTGTTTCTAGGAGCTTCTTGGTGGAGGGAAGCATCAGCCTCCCCAACTTCAAACTTTACTACAAAGCAGTAACAATTAAAGCAGCATGGTACTGAAACAAAGGCAGAGCCTCTGATCAATGGAACAGGGTGGAATATACCTACATGCAACCCAAAATATATGATCACCTGATCCTTGATAAGGGGGCAAGAAATGTTAAATGGAACAAGGAAAGCCTCTTCAACAAATGGTGCTGGCATAACTGGACAGCCACATGCAAAAGAATGGGCTTAGACATCGACCTAACACCATGCACAAAAGTCAGATCAAAATGGATTCAAGACCTCAACATCAGGCCACAATCCATAAGGTACATCGAAGACAAGGTTGGCAAAACCCTTCATGATATTGAAGCTAAAGGTATCTTCAAAGATGACAAGGGGAACTGACTAAGTAATCATGTAGAAACAGAGATAAACAAATGGGACTATATTAAACTAAAAAGCTTCTGTACCGCAAAAGACACAGTGACCAGAATTCAAAGGCAATCTACAGAATGGGAAAGGATATTCAGCCAATACCCATCCAATAAAGGATTGATAACAAGTGTATATAAAGCACTGGTTGACCTCTACAAAAAGAAAACACCCAACCCCATCAAAAAATGGGGCAAAGAAATGAACAGAAACTTTCTCAAGGAAGAAATATGAATGGCTAAAAGGCACATGAAAAAATGCTCTTCGTCACTAATCATCAGGGAGATGCAGATCAAAACAACCATGAAATACCACCTCACACCACAGAGACTGGCTCACATCCAAAAGAACAAAAACAACCGCTGTTGGCGTGGATGTGGAGAGAAAGGAACCCTCCTACACTGCTGGTGGGAATGTCGACTGGCTGACCCTTTTGGAAAACAATATGGTCGATTCTCAAAAAATTAGAAATTGAGCTTCCATTTGACCCAGCAATACCAATCCTGGGAATATACCCGGAAGAAGCAAAAATATATAGTCAAAATGACATCTGCACCTGTATGTTTATTGCAGCACAGTTTACAATAGCCAGAATCTGGAAAAAAACCCGAATGCCCGAGAACAGATGACTGGCTAAAAAAACTTTGGTACATCTACACAATGGAATACTATGCAGTTGTTAGAAAGCATAAAGTCATGAAATTTGCATATAAGTGGATCAACATGGAAAGTATCATGTTGAGTGAAATGAGACAGAAAGAAAGAGACAGACACAGAAAGATTGCACTCATGTGGTATATAAAGTAGCAGAGAGGTATGAGCAATGATGTAACCTCTTGCAGAAAGCCCTCTGGAATTATTCACTATAATACTAAAATACAGAAATCTAGAACCTCATGGCCACTACTGTGGCCACACGACGTCATATCTTCTCATTCACAGCAATGGAAAACAAATTATCAAATGCTTCTTTTCCAGCAGGTCCGACTCTGGGGGGGAAACTCCGAACAATAATAATGAGTTTTTTTGTTTGTATGTAATCAAAGTAAAGAGAAAGTAAAGTGAAATTTACCAACTACGCAGGCAGGGTGGGGGCTGGGGGTGGGGGGTGTCTGGGTGGGAGGTTTACTGTGGTTCTTGGTGGTGGAATATATGTATAATAAAGGGATGGGTGTTCGAGCATTATGTAACTGAGACTTAAGCCTGAAAGCTTTGTAACTTTCAACATGGTGATTCAATAAAAAGAATAAATTAATTTAAAAAAATCACTGAAATCCATGAAAAAATTCAAATAAAGGGGCCAAAGAAGTGAGGTGACAGTAAAAAAAATAAAATAAAATAAAATTAATAATCACTATATCACTATCGCTATCATCCTGTTGATCATTGATTTGCTCGAGCAGGCCCAGTAACGTCTCTGGTTGCCCTAGCCCTGAGATTTTAGCAGCCTCTTTTTACTCGTCCTTCCCAATGGTGCCACATTGGAGGCTCTTCAGGGTCAGGAGAATGAGACTCATCATTGTTACTATATTTGGCATATGAATATGCCACGGGAAGTTTGCTAGGCTCTCCCGTGTGGGCAGGAAGTCTTGATAGCTTGCCAGTTCTCTGAGAGGAAGAACTAGGCTATAAGATGTCTCCTTACGGGAGCTTGGTTTTAGTCTCTGGATATTGGCCATTGGCGGGATTACATGGTGCCGGGAGCAGTTTCTTGGTGTGACTGCCTAGCTACTGGAAAATGGGGGATCTGGGTGGAAGAGACCCAGTCCTGATCCAAGCAGGCTTGGAGATCTCAGCCCCAGGTCCCGCACACCTGGGTTCCTCTGCTGGTTTCTTCATGCATGAGGCTCATCCAAGCATGTGGAGAGTGGCCTTGAGCAGGGCTGTGGTTGGGTTCTGTTCCCATCAATAGTCAATATCCAGAGACTATAAAACCAAGCTCCTGGAAGAGAGCAACACAGAGTCTCTTGCCCCTGAACCTGACTGTTTTCACCGGGGCCCCTAAGAGGGGGTGAGTTGAGTATACCTCCCCGCCCTGAGCAGAGCCTTGGCAGTTGAAGACCTCCAAAACATTAATAATAAATAAAATAAATGTGGAATTATTGATAGATGCTCTTTATCTTCCTCAGTATTGCTACATATAGAAGACATGAAGTAGAGATTATAAGTTGATTTTAATTCAAAAAAATTTATAGTGGGAAAATCATATTTAAAAATTATCAGTCAATTTTTTAAAATAAAAGAATCACCTATTATTCGTTCCATTTTCACTATCCAAAGTCCTATTTCTGTGATCATCTGCTGTTTTGAATGATGGTAAAACACGCAATTTGTGTGATAAATTATGATTTAGTGTGCATAAATTATGCCTGCTATTGACATACATACATGCAGAGGTTTGAAAAACAGAACTGTATTTGTCTGATTTCACTTCAGATAAGTTGAGAGGATTTCTTGAAACTATATTGGGACTGGACACAGCAATGCTTGGATTTGAAATTTGACTGAGGGCTAGGGAAGAAAATTAAAAGGATGGTCTAAAGAGGTAAACTTAGTCTGGGAAGATAGCTGGGAGAGGTAAGTTCATGTTTTGTATGTGGCGGAAGGAAGGAAGGAAGGAAGGAAGGAAGGAAGGAAGGAAGGAAGGAAGGAAGGAAGGAAGGAAGGAAGGAAGGAAGGAAGGAAGGAAGGAAGGAAGGAAGGAAGGGAGGGAGGAAGGGAGGAAGGAAGGAATTGAGAGATGGAGATGAAAAGCAAAAGAGAAATCAAATTCCTAGAGATACACGGTTGCCAGCAGTGAAAGGTGGAATGTGGAATGGAGATCTGTGCAGAGCTATAATCAGCTCACCTGGTGGCATTTTTAGAGTTAGAAAAATTACACTTCTGTATGAATGCAAATTGGTTCCAGGAATCACGGCTCACAGGAACACCCCAGGCTGGACTTCTTCCCTTTTTCTCCTGGGTTGGGTGCCAGTATTCATATTTCAGATTGCAGAACTCCAAAAGGTTGCCCCAGAACCAAGGAAGAGCTTAAAATATATTAAAAGGTCCTCTAAGGCATGGTCAAGAAAGATTTGGGAAAATATAATCAAAAGGAAGCTGTATAAAAATAGCATCAATGGGGCTGGAGGGAGAGCACAGCGGGTAGGGCATTTGCCTTGCACATGGTCGACCCGGATTCGATCCCCAGCATCCCATATGGTCCCCTGAGCACCGCCAGGGGTAATTCCTGAGTGTAGAGTCAGGAGTAACCCCTGTGCATCGCCAGGTGTGACCCAAAAAGCAAAAAAAAAAAAATAGCATCAAGCCTTCAAAAAAATTAAAATAAGAATTTTATGAGATCAAGTTAAATTATTTCTGTGTGTTTACCTTAAGAAGATGAAAAAATAATTTGAAAAGATTAATTTCAAAATAATTTGAAAATAATTTGAACATCTCTATGTTCATCATAGCATTTATAATGGCCAGAAGTTGGAAACAATCTCAGTGTTTATTAATAGGTAAGTGGATAAAAAAGTGGTGGCATAATAACAAAAATGTGATAAATATGCACTATGGAATACTATTCAGCTCTGAGAAAAGATGACATTTTGCAGTTTGGTGCAACTTGTATGGAATTGGAGGATTTCATGCTGAGTGAGTCGGAAATTCAGAAAGATAAATAGCAACTGATCTCACTTTTATGTAAAGGAACAAATAAAGGGCTTAGACAATCCCCAATGCAAATAGTCAGAAAGTCGGAAAGATAAATAGCAAATGACCTCATTTATATATATAAAGGAGCAAAGAAAGGGATTAGAACAATCTCCAAAGCAAACAAAGCCGGAGACATGTTCAGTAGAAGTGGGAACTGAGGAGGCTGGGGGTGGTGGCTAGGAAGGGACTATGGATAATGGTGGTGGGATCTCGTAACACTTTGGAAAGATTGTTTTAATAGCTCTGCAATTGTAAAACAACAGCTTCAAAAGTACTGAAAGATGATGATATTTCAATAAAAAGTAATTTAAAATATCTTCTCAAGTCTAAAATAATTCGTTACATATACAATGGAATATTAGTCTCCTCTAAAATGGATAAAATCTTGCCATTTGCAATACTACAGATAGGCCAAGAGAGCATTATGCTTAGTGAATTAAGTCAGACAAAGAAAACACAGTATGGGGGCTGGAGCGATAGCACAGCGGGTAGGGCATTTGCCTTGCATGAGGCTTACCAGGGTTCGATTCCCCGCATCCCATATGGTCCCCCGAGCATCGCCAGTAGTAATTCCTGAGTTCATGAGCCAGGAGTAACCCCTGTGCAACGCTGGGTGTGACCTAAAAACAAACAAAACAAACAGAAAAAACCCACTATTTTTCAGTCATCTGTGGCACAGAAAGAAACAAAGCAAATGAAAGAATAAAATAAAACAAAAAATTTTAGTGGTTACTATAAAGGACGGCAGAATCTGGCAAGCTCCCCATGGTGTATTCAATATGCCAAAAACAGTAACAACAAGTCTCACAATGGAGACGTTACTGGAGCAAATGAACAATGGGATGACAGTGCTACAGTGCTACTATAAAGGAAGGAGGAAGGTGTGTGAATAAATCTGGCAAACAAAGGAGTCAATTGTATTATGAAAGTAGAAATTTGGCTATCAAAGATGATGTTATAGATATTGATGATATTACATATACTTTACAGCTAAATAATGTTATAAACTAATGTTATTTTAATAAATTTTGCACTATCTAAAATAAAACCAATAGCTATATATTCAACTACTGTGTAATATACATTTTTAATAGCAAGATACAGAGAAACGTAAAATCCTCATCTATCCCCAAAGCAGCCACTATTGAAATTTTCTTGAATATTCTAGAAAAAAATTAAATGTATTGCCATGCATATCATTTTATGATCACATCACATACCACTGTATGTTAACCAACGTCTTTCTTTCTACTAGCTAAAAAAGTGTCCCATTAGATAGATGTTCTCTAGCTTATTCAACTAGTCTTTGTGTTGGCTGTTTAGATTCTTCCAGATCTCTTGTTATTATAATTCTACAGTAAATATCCTTTCTATCACTCCTAGTGCACAGGCTGGAGAAAGAGAATGAAATGCAATCACAATGCTATGTCTAATTAAGGATAATATAACCAAAACTCAATGAGGAGGTTTGCCTGATAACTACCTGACCTGCCCATAATGACTGATCAAATGGGATTTGAGGACAGGATGATGTAGGTAGTTATTTGGGCACATAGTGGGTCTTGTGGGTCTGACCCAGACAGCAGTTTCCTTTTAGATCTATGGAGAAACACAAAAATTTAGCCCCTGCAGGGCCACCCCTCACACTAGCTTTGAGAGAGAGGAAGCCTTCCCCTAGCTCTACCCTGCTGAATAGATAGAGTTAGTGGACAGTCCCTGTAGGAATATAGACTTTGAGGAACAGTGTGGATCCAATTCCACTTGGTGAAGTTATTTCCAAGAAATGAGTCTTTAGAGAATTTCTCTGACTCTCTGGTTACCATTCATTTCATAACTTTTCTGCTCTATTTCTTCCTTCTATGGAGAGTGGCTCAGTGGGCTAAATTACGCTGAATTATACCCCCCAGATTTCTTAAAATAAGAAATTGAGGAAGAAGTTACATTAATGACCTTCCTTCTACCTGTCAGTTCAATCAAATGACAGCAAAGGAAGACAGTCTGCATAGTAATCACTAGACTTCTCAAATGAATCCTGGTGCCCCAGCGGAGAAGAGAGTGGTAATCATATCTATAATAAAATTCAGATCCATCAGCTTTGAAATCACAGAAAAGTTAATTCAGGCTATACACTCACAGTCAGAGGTGGTATGTATGCCAGTGTATACCGGCATGTACACTAAAATGTTCTCAGATGCAGAATGAGACAGAAAGAAAACTGGACATGGACAAAGCTTGTGCTAACAAGGATCTTAATCTGGGACTTGTGGATAAATACTTCATGAAGATACTACTGATTATTATGAATTCTGAATGAACGCTTAGTCTTTTTCAATGTCTGAGTAGAGAATGAGGTGACCAAATGAGGAGTACGGTGGTTAGGTGCCAAGTAGCTAACCTGACATTGCATCTGGTCTCCTGAGTACTGCCAGGAGTGATTTTTGAGCATAGAACCAGGAGTACAACTTCTGAAAATGGTCTCACTGCCCTTACTCTAAAAAATAAAAATAAAAACCAAAACAAATCTACCTCTGGGCAGAAATATTCCCAGAGTTATCCTAATTGGTAAGGTAATATTACAATTTTTTAGGACTTATGCCTAATATCCTAAGTTGATATACACATTCAACTTTATATATGCAATATATAAAGAATATATATCATACACTCACACACAACATAAATACATAGAAGCATCATAAATACTTCTATTGAATCACTTTTATTGGCTTGAGACACACCCATTGGAAAAAGAATTCTGTGTGACTCAACACCTTTATTGCAAACCACAACAGCTAATTAGAGAGAGAAAACAGAAGGGAATGCCTTGCCACAGTGGCAGGGTGGGGTGGGGGGGAGATGGGATTGGGGAGGGTGGGAGGGACACTGGGTTTACGGGTGGTGGAGAATGGGCACTGGTGAAGGGATGGGTTCCAAACTTTGTATGAGGGAAGTATAAGCACAAAAGTGTATAAATCTGTAACTGTACCCTCACGGTGATTCTCTAATTAAAAATAAATAAATTAAAAAAAATCAATAGCAAAGGAAAAAAAAAATAAAAAAAAAAAGAATTCTGTGTGAACTTATTAGACAGGACTTCACACCAGATTCTCCACTTCAGGAGAGAAAAAAACGACATATGGTACATGTTAGATACTAATCTCAACTTTTCCAGATCTGATTCACTAATTTTTTTAAATTTGCTTTTTGGGTCACACCCAGCAATGCTCAGGGGTTACTCCTGGCGGTGCTTGGGAGACCATATGGGATGCCGGGGAATCAAACCCAGGTCGGCCACGTGCAAGGCAAACGCCCTAACCACTGTACTATCATTCCAGTCCCTGATTCACCAATTCTTACTCTAGCATGTTGTTCCACCTTCTGAAGTACACCTCAAAAGGAGAAATGGGAAGAGAATGAGATAATCAAATGAAAAGGGAAGTGGGCAAGCAGTTGGGTTTAGTTTTCATCTTGCACAGAGGAGAAAGTCAAATTGATTGAGAAAAGGATTTTGAACACTTGTTCAAAGTTCAAAGTTCCTCTCTTCACTCTGCCATCAAGTCAGTCCTATGTACCTGAAAGAATGAGTCCCAAAGAGGACAAGAGAATGCTATGATACCTGAGGCATTTTTGAGTATGATGACTGTGGAGCAGGGAATGTCTGACTGGCGTTGAGCCTCACACACCAATTTATTTATTGGCTAAATAAATAGCCAATGAGGAATTTTCATTTTCCTGAGTCTGAAGCAGCTTCTGCATCTTCAGACATCTTCTCAGTAGTTGACATATCCATCAAGTCCACAGGTCAGACTTTACCCAAGAAAAAATAAAATGTCTTATCATTATAAGTTCACAACAACAAAAACAACAAAGTAAGCTGAAGCATGAGAGTGGCCAATGAAAATGTTTAAGGTTTAAAAAAAAACTGTGTATATGCTGCCCGAGCCCATGTGCTGCTTGCGCCCACGTGGCTGAGTATATGCTGTGCCTGAGCACATGTGTCACCTGCATCTCCCCTCTTGAGATGTGTACTTTCATGCTTTCCTACCTGCTGGGATGTGCGTAGGGGCTCTCTCTGCCCTTGGAGAAGCCCACGTTCTCTCTTGAGTGCATTACTCTTCTCACTTACTCTCCACTCTCTCCCACTTTTTCTTCCTCCTTCCCTTCAAAAACCCTCCAAATAAAATCTGTTTTACTTCAAAAACAAAATACAAGGAATCATCATAATACAGAGTTCCTGGTGTCAAGGAGAGTTTATCAGATGGATGAGGAAAGAGAATAATATGATACCTGAGGCCACAAGAATAATTGGTACGTGAAAATAATGATTCAAACTTTAAGAGATAAAACTTGGTCAGCCAAGTCAGGAACAACTAGTTGTTTGTTATTAATTTCTTTTCAAGTAAATTGCCCAAATCATAAGGAAACATAAAGATCATAAGGATATTCTTTCAACCACTTCAGAGAATGTTTCTTCCGCTCCCTGATCTGGTGTGCAAACTGCTCTGAGAATTCTTCCAAGCACATGTACTGATGTGTCGGGAGGTGGGGTGAGAAGGAGCTGTACTCTCCCAGAGCCTCATGCTTTCTGGTCCAGGACTTCTCCACATAAATACCTTCCAGCAATTTTGTTCTCCTTTCCCTTATCACTCCTACAAAAATATTTTTTATCTTATTTTATTTTATTAAAATAGAAATAATGATTTTTATTATTGCAGTTGCATAGCTACAATAGTAACCTGAAAATTTTTAGCTCTAATTTTAGTTGACAGTTTTAGTTCTAATATACAAAAGGTTACTGTACCACCACCAAAGAGCCCGTGGCCCAAGGTCTTCAGGTCTTCAGCACCAATATCTTTTGAAAAGGACAGAAAAGGAAAGAAATCAAGTGGGAATGTAAGAAGATGAAGAAAGGAAATAATGGAAGCAAGGTCAAGGACCTGAAGTATTTCAGTAATGTAGGGGAGTGGTATAGCTTATATATGTATATAATTCCAAACCACAGAGTCAACAACACTAAAAAAAATGAAACTCAAAATAGAACAACCAAGTTTTTAAATGTGCCTGTTAAAGTGGCAAGCTGTAGGAAGGGTGGGGGCAGGAGGGAACTTGGAACAATGGTGAAGGGAAGATAGATAACATTGGTGGTGGAATTGTTGTTAGAACATTAGCACTGTAGCACTGTGGTTCCGTTGTTCATCGATTTCCTCGAGCGGGCACTAGTAACGTCTCCATTGTAAGACTTATTGTTACTATTTTTGGCATATCGAATATGCCACGGGTAGCTTGCCAGGCTCTGCCATGCAGGCGGGATGCTCTCGTTAGCTTGTCAGGCTCTCCACCCTACCCACTATGCTATCACTCCAGTCCGTTAGAACATTATTATCTAAAACTGAACTATCACTTTGTAAATCACAGTTCTTAGATAAAATTTAAAAATAGTTTAATTACTGGTCATATGTTTACAAAAGTGTTGACATTTTAAAACTTTATGTACATAATTGACCTCATCTCCCCACCATCAGAGGACCTCTTGGAGGCATTGCTTCTCCAACACTTCTTCAGTCAACTAATAATTCTCTTCCTCTTCTTGAAACTGTATTCTCAGTTCTATATACCAAGGTTGAGGATTTGTCATCATTCTTTTTTGTATAGCCCATTGATTTTTATCTCTATATGCCATATGTTGTTTGTCCTTCTTCTCCTTTATGTCACTTAACATGATGTCTTCCAGTTCCATCCAAGATAAAGCAAACTGCAGGACTTTTTTTCCCCTTATGGATGTCTGTATAATATATCATTGTGTATATATAAAAACTTCCTTATTCATTTATCAGTTGTTAACTTTTTTCTATATCTGACTATTGTACTAGGACTGGAGTATAGTACTAGGACTGTGCTTACTAGCACAGCAGGTAAGCATTTGCCTTGCACACGATTCCTCCATCCCTCTCGGAGAGCCCGGAAAGCTACTGAGAATATCCCGCTCGCACAGCAGAGCCTGGCAAGCTACCTGTGGTGTATTTTATATGCCAAAAACAGTAACAACAGGTCTTACAATGGAGACATTATTGGTGCCCGCTCGAGCAAGTCGATGAGCAACAGGATGACAGTGTGACGGTGCTACAGTGCTACAGTGCTAACTATTGTACTAAACTCTGCAGTTAACATAGGCATACATTTTTTAGGACAAATGTTTTGGAGGGAAATAAAAAGTGGAATTACAGGGCTCGAGCGGGCACCAACAGGTCAATCTGTACCTGGGGGTGAGTGCATCAGTATACTGATAGTGTTTTCAGGCTTTCTAATACCCCAAAATTGCTGCTGTGCCTTTGGCCAGACTCCAACAACTTGGGACCAAGTTTACCAAGAAATTAAATGGCCAAAATCTAGGTATGTGGGAGCCAAACCACCTACGGCTCAGCTATACAAGCTCATTTATTGGCCTTATTTCAGAAACCCATAGATAAATCTGGAAAGAGATCAAAAGCCTCAGTTAAGTTCGGACCCACGCATGGCTGAACAGACCAGGGTAAATCAGAGGGGGGCGGGTTGACCTGATGGCCCGCCCAAGCATAACCCCCAGCAGCTACTTGCTTCCACAATCCAAAATCGCCACCATACCCCTGGCCTGACTCCACCATCTCAGGATGGACCTCACCAAAATATAGTCTGCTGAAAATTCTAGTATACAGGTTTTATGACTGAGATCTCCAGGCTTTCTCAAAATTGAGGTGGGCTACCTCCCCCCACTTCTCAATACACATGGAGGCACTGACAATCATCCCCACAAACCAACTCTAGCACCACCTGTACGCATTACTACCATCTTTGCTTCAGAGGCTCCTAATTAAATCTTGAAAGAGATAAAAAGCTGCAGTTAAGCTTGGATGTGTGCATGGCTGAACAGACCAGGGTAAATAGAAGGAGGGCGGGTTGACCCATGCATGCCCAGAGCCCCCAGCAGCCACTTGCTTCCACAATCCGAAATCTCCACTATACTCCCAGCCTGACTCCAGTCTCAGGATGGACCTCACCAAGATATAATCTGCTGAAAATTTTGTAATGTAGGTCTAAGCGCACCACCAGCCCCATACCAAGCCAATTTCACTGGTATGCGGGTTCCAGGACTAAATCTCCAGGCCACATAGTGGCGGAAAACCAGGGCTGTCTGTACCCGCCCACCCAGCTGACTGGCTGTCACGCCCACAATTTGCCTTCGGGTGCCATCTTAGTGCACCAACATCCCTGGCCCAGAGACTCCCAATTGAATTCCAAAATGGATTAGTGCCATTTAAAGATGTCTCTGGAATCCAACCATTTACAATCTAGAAATTTACATTTACAATATCAGCTGCATGAGCTTTCATGATATTCAAAATGAGCAATGAAAAATAAGTTATCTAGAGTCTGCCCCTGGCAGGTAGGCTTGAATAGTGGTGGAAAAATTTGAGCAAAATATAATGCCCAAAATTAGAGAGAGAGTATTGGGGAAATTGTGTCATAGAGGCAGGGTGAGGACTGGGGAAGTGGGGCGGGGCGGAGATGCCAGGCTGTTTCAGTCGAGGCAACCCTGGGGGGCAGGTGAGACACTTCCCCACCCCAAGAGACCCAGCCCTGGCAGTTGAAAACTTCCAAAACTCAACCACCTCCATGCTCATGGCAGCTCTCCACATGCTTGGGCTGAGCTTCACCCACAAGTGAATTTATTCCTGGACTGTGTGGCTGCATCTCCAGCCTCGTGACACTTCTTACCACACACCCTACCCATACTCCAAGAGTTTGCACCACATTTGATGGGGTTCAAAGTCAGAGGCAACCAATCTTAGAGGAAAATATTTTTTTACACTTGTCACTTGTCATCCCACTGATCTTCGATTTACTTGAGTGAGCGCCAGTAATGTCTCCATTCACCCCTGTCATGTGCTAGTGTAGCCCAGTGCTATCTGCTCGCTCCAGGAACACGAAGAGCTTCAAACTGTTCATTCAGGGTTTTGACGAAGAAATCTGACCATCGTAGGTGGGCAGCCATGTGGTCTTTTGACGTCCCATAGAATCCAGTCAGTAACAGCTCTAGTCCAGCGGTCATCTTGAAATCGCATTACATGTCTGGCCCATCTAATTTTTGATGCCTTGGCAAATGAAACAGCATCCCTGATTCTTGATCGTCGACGGAGGTCGGAACTCCGGATTCCTTCTCTCATTTGAGTGAAACGTGATACTCTGAACATAGCTCTTTCAATTCCTCTTTGGGAGACCAGAATAGCATTCTCGTCCTGTTTTCTGTTTTCATAGGGCCCAGGTCTCTGAGGTGTATGTTAGTGCAGGAAGAACAGTGGAGTAGAAAAGATGTGCCTGGAGCCGGAGGTTCTTCTTCCTCTTAACCACTTCTTCAACTCTCTCGAAGGCATTCCAAATTGCTCTCTTCCTCCTGCGCAGTTCTGGTGCCAAGTCATTCCTCATGTTGAGTTCTCTACCCAGGTACACATAACTGCCGCATTCGGAGGTGTTTGTTCCATTGAGAGAAAATGGTACATCAGGGACTAGTTTGTTTTTCATGAACATTGTCTTGGTGAGATTCAACTGCAGTCTGACCTTTCCACACTCACAGTCGAAGTCGGCCAGCATTCTTGCCCTTGACTAATGTTTGGTGTTATTAGAACCATGTCATCAGTGAAGCAGAGGTTGTGTAGTTGCCGACCGTCTATCTTCACTCCCATTCCTTCCCATTCCAGTCATTGCATGATGTTCTCGAGAGTGGCACTGAAGAGTTTCGGTGAAATGGTATCACCCTGCCAAACTCCTCTTCTTATGTCAATGATCACTTCCTTGTAGAATAGTGAGATCCTGGTGGGGAATCTGTAATACAGCTCTCGGAGGATCTTGATGTACTGAGTTTGAACGCCCTGTTTGGCTAGGGCTTCGATGACCCCTTCAGTCTCAACAGAATCGAAGGCTTTCTTTAAATCAATGAACATTAGACAGAGCGGCATGTTGAACTCTCGTGAAACTTCAATGAGCTTGGTCACTGTGTGGATATGGTCAAGGGTGCTGAATCCTTTTCAGAACCCGGCTTGCTTGCATGGATGTCCTTCATCTAGTGTTCTGCCTATTCAATTCAGGATGACTAGAGTGAACAACTTGTAGATGATGGATAACAGGCAGATTGAGTGATAGTTGCCAATGTCGTGGATGTCTCCCTTGTACAACAGAACAGAACTGCTGGTTTTCCATTGGGATGGAGCCTTGCATTCAGACAGGTAGTGTGTGAAGAGCCGAACCAGTGTATTGACGAGTACTGGTGGCAGATTCTTCAGGTGTTTGGATCTGACCTTGTCTGGACCGGGTGCTGTATGTGTCTTTACTGACAAATTGGCATGTCAGATTTCGGAAGGGAGGACCTTGGGAATGACATATCCATCTTGTGGGCAGGTGGACGTAGCTGTCAAAGAGATCCGAGTAGAAGTCATGAATAATCCTCTCCATTGCCCTTCTGGAAGATGTGATAGATCCATCAGGACATCGAAGGGCATTCATCTTGGTCTTGTAATTGGCGAAGGACAGGCGAGCATTGCAAATACTTTTGCCGGCTTCTGCCTCATCGACCAAAACTGCTGCTCTTCTCTCTTTGAGGTCTTCCTTTATCGCTTCTCTGCACAGCTTTGCAGGCTTAGCTTGGATGTTAGCTTGTGATTGCCTGAGGCTCGTGCCAAACCATGTTGGCAAATGAGTTGGTGAGATTCTGAAGACAGATGTCTGTTTGTGGTGTTCTCACTCTCCGCATTCCTCGTGCAGTCATGGAGGTGCTGAACCAGTCGATCATATTCCTTGTCCATGTTGTCAACAACGGCATCTTCCCATGTTGTCGCAATAGTGCCAACGAGCTCCCAGTGGGTGGTCATTCTAGGAGTTTTCTTCTTAAACTTTGCAGTCCCTTCTCCCCAGTCTGTGAAGTAGAATTTTGCACGAAGGAGATGGTGGTCTGATTCGGTTTGGAATTTTGGAACAACAGTGACATCATTCAGGCAAAACCTTCGATTGAATATAATGTGGTCAATTTGTCCACTGGGAGACTCCCGCGTCCAACATTTAGATTCGGCCTTCTGGAACTGTGAGTTACCATGGATGGTCTTGGTAGACATGATGAACTCAAGACGGTCTCTCACCCTGTTCGTTCCATTCTAGGCCATGGGTCCTGATTTGGAGTTCTTCGGGCGACCTTCTCAATCCTATCTTGGCATTGAAATCACCGGCAATGATATAGTAGAAGGTGTAGTCTTCTTTATAGAACTTCTCCAGCTCCATGTAGAATTTCTCAATTTCTTCTTCAGCGTTGTTGGATGTTGGTGTGTAGACAATGAAGATAGAAACTGCTGACAGTGAGCCACATCTATTCAAGCGTAATCGTCCAATTCAGATTTTAGGCATTCAAATGAATCAATGTTTTTTACAGAGAAATATATGTATATTCACAAATATACATATATACATATAAATACACAAGGCTCAACCTTTAACAAGATGTTAGTGATCTCTTATAGAAGAGCTTAATTGTCCCTGGGTGAAATACAACAATCTTCACACTTTTTCCCCTAAGGAAACTTTTTTGTAGCATTTTCAGCAGTTTTTCATAACAAACAATACAAAATATATTATTTAGGTTCTGTTTTGGGGCAGGGGGTGGGGCTTAGGATGCAAACATCCAAAATATGTTGGTGGGAAGGTGCAATGGTGGTGGGATTGGTGTTTGAATATTAAATGGAATAAAATAAAATATTGTGAACTACTTTATAACGTAAAAAAAAATTAAGAAAAAGAAAATAGAATGGAGACTTCAGAAATAAAGACAGATTTATAAGCAGTTAACTGATGACAAAGACTTCGGGTGTACAAAGTGGGTTAAGGAAAATCTCTTCAACAAATACTGTTGAGAAAACTGCATAACCAGGTGCATGAAAACAAAATTTGAACCTTCCAAAATCTTGGTGTTTGCTTTAATTTTCTGAATATTTTGTACCTAACTTATTTTTTCTTTCTTCCATAACTTTGCCAAATTTCTAAATGATATTCTTGTGATTTACCATCTTACACTGCCTAATGCCACTGATTCCCTTTTCACCAGTCACTTGTGTCTTAAATTTGAAGGGAAATGTCCATCCTTAGCTATTTTTTCTCTCTGAAAATGTATGCTATTGGTGATTCCTTCCATTTATCCCTCTGTTAGGCCAGATTCATATATATGACACTTTTTTGAACATCCCCACCTGCCTTCTTTTAATTCCTATATTTCAATATATTCAAAGAAAACTCTATCACCTCAAACTAGTTCCAACCTTCTATATTTTTATTGAATCATATATAACTAATAATGTACCAAAAACTCTCAAATTTATTATTCTTATCTTTATTTTAAAAAGTAGACTTATTGAAGTGTGAGATACAAGAAAGTTCACAAATCCCAATTATATAGTTTGGTGAACTCTATGCCTGCATCTAACCATTTGGGTTCAGAAGTAAAGCATTCATAAGTATGTTAAAGGCCTACCATTTACTCATCCTTAAAGATAAAAAGTATATTGATACCTAATGTCATAAATTAGTTTTACACATTTAACTCATGAAAATAGAGTATCTTTTGCCTAATGTGTTTGTGAAATTTTGTTTGCTGTTTGTTTGGGGGTCACACCCAGTGATGCTCAGGGCTTAGTCCTGGCTCTGTGACCACAGATCACTCCTAACAGGTTTGAGGGACCATATGGGTGCCAGGGGCCAAATCCAGGTCAATCTGCACAGGACAAGGACTCTGCCCATTATACTATAACTCTAGTCCCTCGTGCTTGTTAGTTTATCTAAGATAATTGCTCTAGTGAAATCCAGTCATTTAATTTCTGTGTAGTATTCCATTCTCTAAATACATGTACATTTAAATTAATTTTTTTCTTTATAAAAGTGATGGACTTTTGGGTTGGTATACATTTGACTATATAAAGGGTAGGGACAAGATAGAACATAGCTAAGGCCATGTTTTACATGCATCAAATCCAAATTTGCATGCATCAAACCTCAGAACCAGGTGGTAATCTAGCACTGCCAGGTCTGGGTGATCCAGGTCCCTGAACTTGGCTCTCTCTAGCCAACTTGGCCAAGAATGGCTAGGAAGGACCCTAGGGTGTAAGAACATTGATCGGGGGACCCAAAGGAAATAAACAACAACAACATCAAAAAGGGAGAAAATACCAAGTATAGTGCTACTTTGAATATTCTCCCTTCCTTCCTTCCTTCCTTCCTTCCTTCCTTCCTTCCTTCCTTCCTTCCTTCCTTCCTTCCTTCCTTCCTTCCTTCCTTTCTTTCTTTCTTTCTTTCTTTCTTTCTTTCTTTCTTTCTTTCTTTCTTTCTTTCTTTCTTTCTTTCTCTCTTTCTCTCTTTCTTTCTCTCTTTCTTTCTCTCTTTCTTTCTCTCTTTCTTTCTGTTAGTCATTTATTTGGAGGCCACATCCCACAACGTTCAGGAGTACTCCTGGATCTGCACTCAGGAGTTACTCCTGATGGTGCTCAGAGATGCCAATGATCGAGCCTGGGTTGGCCGCGTCCTAGGCAGGAGCCTTACCCACTGTACTATTTCTCCAGCCCCTAGAAAATTTCTTTTTTGGCACATGCACGTCTTTAAACTTCTGTTCTTAAATATCCCATTTTTACAGCTGAAATTAATGGCTTGTCAAATCTTCAGGCCACTCAAGTACATTAGCAAAGTCAAAATTCAAAAAGCAATTGATAGCTATAGTAATTGGCCAAAACTAGTGATGGAAAATTTAATACAGATAAATGTAAAACTTTATTTACATTTTCCATCAACAAATGTATTATGCACATGGAATATATTAAAACTAAAAAGTAAATGCTTAATATACAAATGATTAAGTAAATTATTATTTATTTTCTCAATTGAATATTAAATAGTATCCCACAATGACAAATTTAAAGGTTATTTAAACACAAGAAAAATTATTGTCATTCATTATATTAAAAATGTGTATGCTATAATTTAAGATAATTATGCATGTAGATGGCAAAACCTGCGGGACAAGGGGATTTTAGAATGATAATATTAGAGGTCAAATACATTTTCAAATTTTCCTTTAATATTTTTATATTTCAGTGAAAATTAAAAATAGAGTTAGAAAAATTTATTGGACACTTGCAGGTTTCTCCTGCTACCTGAAAGTAAATTTTTCCTGTATGTTATGATTTGGTAGGTTATTTTTAAATTCTCCATTAGTAATTTAAGGGCATTGAGACATTTTATAATAAAGTAATCTGTCACTTAAATTAATCCTAGCATATTTCTAGACTTATTTGATCACCTGGCTCTTTTTATTAAATTTGCATTGCATTAAAGAATCAATAATCATTATAGAATCATTAAAGAATTAAGAATCAAGATAAAGAATCATTAAACAATCATCTTTCATCTTCCTCTGTACAGTAGAGTATACAGAGTTGTCCAGTAGAGGACATGATACTTGTGGTGTAAGAATATTTGAAATGTAACAATGTTCTCTTTAATTCTGTCCTTCCTAAAATAGCCTTTTGTGAATTAAGAAGTGACTAAATGTTACTACTTGTTTTTTATTATTATTATAATACCATGACTTACAAAATTGTTCACAAAACACTTTTTCAGACATATAGTGTTCCCCAATCCCAGCCCCAGAATGATCTTCCTTCCACCAATGCTCCACGTTTCCCTTACACAACTCAAGCTTTCTCCTTTAGCAGGCACATAACAAATTTACTTTGTATTTCTTGCAACAACAAAATGGCAAATGGAATCATAAAAATACAGATCAATAAGAGTCAATTTGTGATGATTGTTGTTTCTCACAATGTTGTTTCTAAATTCATTGCATAGAAGCCCACTAAGATCAATGAGCAAAAATAATAACAATAACATAGTAGGGTGAAACAGCACCAACCAACTCAGTAAACCCTCAGACAATGACTCAAAGATTATAAAGATTCCCTCCAATTGACCAGAAGAGGGAAGCAGAGGACCTGGGAAGGTATCTGAAGCCCTTACTGGAATTTGGAAGCAAACCTCAGGTAAGAAGCTGGCCTTGAAAGGCTTGTCTCCCATGCACAATGATGCATTCATCATCCACTGAGCCATATCACCTACCACACAGAAGGTCCCATTGATGGAGACCGTCACCGCACACCATTATGTATTTCCTAGAGCTTCCAGAGGGAGCAGGTTTCCCTAAAGTTGGGAAGCATTATAGGAGAGCCACCAAAAAGACACTGATGGATGATAAGACAGCAGAAACAGTGAGGCCTATCCAGCAAGACAGCAGACATGGGGGTTACAGCAACAGTTCCCAAGAGCGAGGGCCTCCTGAGGTTATGTGTTTGCTCCCTTTGGTGCTTAGAGGAGCTCAGCTTAACTCCGCTGTGTGTTCATTATCCAAGGCACTTATCACAAGTGCTCTCAGAATGATAGACCACTTATCAGCCAGCCATATTCCTTGTTTGGGGCGATTTGGTACTCACTAGGAAAGCATTGGGCTTGAGTTCTATGACCAAATCTATTCTCACTTGAGTTATGTCTTGCTCAGGGGGTGTACAAGAGAGACATCATGTTCAGGAAACAAGTACAGGCACAAACACATGCTTTTTATTAGAGGATTCTTGTTCTCAAACTTTACCCTTGGTCATTAAGAAACTGATAATAATGGGAGAAGCCCCCTCCGCCCCCCCTGCCCGCCTCGGCTCGGGGCTTCTCCTGAAGCCCCTGCCTGGCACCTTTCCGCCGCCGCCGGAGCCTGACCAATCTCCATCCTGCAGGTAAACAGGCAATCCCTTGGAGAGCCTGCCTCAGCGCGGAGAAGCCCCCTCCCCGCCCCCTGCCCGCCTCAGCTCGGGGCTTCTCCTGAAACCCCTGCCTGGCACCTTTCCGCCGCCGCCGTCGGAGCCTGACCAATCCCCACTCTGCTGCCTAGGGGCGTGTCCTCATCTCAGGGGACGTGGCCTAAAAAGTGGGCGTGGCCTCTTTCCGGAGCACAGGCCGCTAATGCGGCCGCAGTTATTTTTTTTACCATTCCATGCCTTCTCCTTTGGCCACAATTGATAGAATTCATTCCTCCGAAGAACTCCCTGATCATCTTAGTTACTACATGTTAATGCTCAACTAACCCACCCTATCCTAACTTCACGAAAACTGTCAATGAACACATCAACTTGCACACAAAAGTCCTCTGTCAAAGGAGCATAGCCCAAAATCTTCAGTTGAGGTTCCTCTCAAGCTAACGAGAGCTCCAGACAGTAAAGCCCATAACAACATGAAGAAACAGAGAAAATCCCCACCACCAGGAGAGAACCAAGAAAACATCTCACTAACCTCAGCAGCGACCTCCCAGAAACACATCCTCCTCTCAGATAAAGAATTCAGAGAGGAAATTGTGAGGATGGTTCACGAACTCAACACAACTATGGAACGAACATCCAATAAATTAAGGGAGGATATGGATGCAGCATTGGAACGCTCCACCAAGATAATCCAGGAAGAAATGAGAGCAGAAATTTCAAAGCTACGAACAGAAGTCACACAACTAAAAGAATCAGTAGATGAAATGAAAAACTCCGTAGGAGCCCTCAGTAGTAGAATGACTACAGCCGAAGACAGAATCAGTGAGCTTGAAGATGAGCTGCACAAAGCATATAGGCAACAACAAATAATGGCAAAAGACCTCAAACTGGCTCTAGAGCGAGTTAGAGTCCTAGGGGATGACCTCAGGAGAAACAACATAAGAATCATGGGAGTGCCGGAACCACACGGAACCAATCCCAATGAAAAAAACACCATTAAAGACATCATTGCTAAAAAATTCCCAGAGCTAGAGAATGCGGACATCCAGATACAAGGAGTCCGAAGGGTGCCAGCTAAAAGGGACCCAAATAGAAAATACCCAAGGCATATCATAGTCAAAATGAGGGATGCCGTGGATAGAGACACAGTACTGCAAGCAGCAAGATCAAAGAAGGAGATCATATACAAAGGCGCACCCCTCAGATTCACAGCAGACCTATCAGAAGAAACCCCCCAAGCCCGAAGACAATGGTGGGATATAGTGAAAAAACTTCATGAAATGAATGCCTCACCAAGAATACTCTACCCGGCTAAACTCTCAGTTAAACTTGAAGGAACCATACACTATTTCATGGACAAGCAACAGCTCAAGAACTTCATAGACTCAAGACCAAACTTAAAAGAAGGACTCAAAGGGCTACTATAAGACAAGGAAAAAGACCTATAAGAACAACAAACCCTACAGAAAAATGACACAAAATCCCATGACAATAATTTCTCTTAATGTTAACGGGCTAAGTGCACCAATCAAGAGGCACAGAGTGGCAAAATGGATTCGGAAACTAAACCCAACTTTCTGCTGCCTACAAGAAACACATCTGAATAGTCAGAACAAACACAGACTCAAAATCAAAGGATGGAAAACAATCCTGCAAGCAACAGCCCCCTCAAAAAAAAGGCGGGGGTGGCCCATACTAGTATCTGATAGCATAGATTTCAGGCTGAAAAAGATCAGAAGGGACAGCAAAGGTCATTTTATATTCATCAAGGGATATATACAACAGGAAGAAATCACACTCCTAAACGTATACACACCTAATGAACGACCAGCTAAATACTTAAAAGAACTCCTAACAGAATTTAAGGAGGACATAACTAGCACCACGATAGTAGTTGGAGATTTCAACACTGCCTTATCACCTCTGGATAGATCGACAAGAACAACACTCAGCAAGGAAACGATGGCCCTGAAGGAAGAAATGGAGGAGACAGGGCTAATAGACCTATACAGGGCTATATACCCCCAAAAGAAAGTATACACATTCTTTTCCAGTGCACACGGAACATTTTCCAAAATAGACCATGTTCTGGGCCACAAGTTATATCTTCATAGAATTGGGAAGATAGAAATTGTATCAACTATCTTTTCAGACCATGATGCACTGAAGATGGAAGTTAATCATGCACAGACGCGGAGGACCAAATCAAACACTTGGAAGTTAAACAACTCACTATTGAACAATGAGTGGGTCACGGAGGAAATCAAGAAAGAAATTAAGAGATACCTCGAAACAAATGAGAATGAAGACACAAGCTATCAGAACCTATGGGACGCGGCTAAAGCTGTGTTAAGGGGAAAATTTATAGCTCTGCAAGCTTTCCTCAGGAAGGAAGAAAGGGTCTATATAGATAGCTTGACTTCGCAGCTCAAGATCTTAGAAGAGGACCAGCAAAAGGAACCCAAACCAGATCGAAGGAAAGAAATAATAAAACTTAGAGCAGAAATTAACGATATGGAAACCCGAAAAACAATCCGTAAGATCAATGAAACAAAGAGCTGGTTCTTCGAGAAAATAAATAAGATTGATAAACCGCTAGCAAGACTCACAAAGAAAGAAAAAGACTAAACCCTAATAAACCGAATCAGAAATGAAAAGGGGGACATCACAACAGAAACCAAGGAGATTCAAAGGATCATCAGAGACTACTTTGAAAGTCTGTATGCCACGAAGCAAGAGAACCTAAAAGAAATGGACGAATTCCTTGACTCCTACAATCTCCCAAGACTGAGCCAAGAAGACGTGAAATACCTCAATAGGCCCATAAATATCAAGGAAATCGAAACTGTAATCAAAAGTCTACCCAAAAACAAAAGCCCAGGTCCAGACGGATTCACTGGCGAATTCTTCCAAACATTTAAAGAAGACTTGTTGCCAGTTCTCCACAAGCTTTTCTAGGAAATTGAAAAAACAGGAACCCTTCCGAACAGTTTCTACGAGGCACATATCTCCCTAATACCAAAAGCAAACAAAGACACCACTAACAAAGAAAACTATAGACCAATATCCTTGATGAACACCGATGCGAAGATCCTCAACAAAATACTAGCAAATAGAATCCAACAACTCATCAAAAAGATCATACACCATGACCAAGTGGGATTCATTCCGGGGATGCAAGGATGGTTTAACATTCGGAAATCAATCAACATAATCCATCACATCAACAAAAGTAAAGATAAAAACCATATGATCATATCAATAGATGCAGAGAAAGCATTTGACAAGATCCAGCACCCATTCATGATAAAAACTCTCACCAAAATGGGTTTTGGAGGAACTTTTCTCAAGATAGTCAAAGCCATCTACCACGAACCTATGGCAAGCATTATCATCAATGGAGAAAAACTAAGGGCCTTTCCTCTAAGATCGGGGACTAGGCAAGGATGCCCACTCTCACCACTTCTCTTTAATATAGTACTGGAAGTATTAGCAATAGCCATCAGACAAGAAAAAGATATTAAGGGGATTCAGATCGGAAAGGAAGAAATCAAGCTCTCACTATTCACAGACGATATGATGCTATACCTAGAGAAACCTAAAAGCTCTAGTAAGAAACTCTTAGAAACAATTGACCTATACAGTAAAGTCGCAGGCTATAAAATCAATACCCAAAAGTCCATGGCCTTCCTATATGCAAACAATGAGACAGAGGAAAGGACATGAAAAAAGCAATCCCATTCACAATTGTGCCCCAGAAAATCAAATACCTCGGAATCAGCTTAACTAAAGAAGTAAAGGACCTCTACAAAGAAAACTATATAACTCTACTACATGAAATAAAAGAGGACATGAGGAAATGGAAACATATCCCCTGCTCATGGATAGGGAGAATAAACATTGTCAAAATGGCAATACTCCCAGAAGCATTATACAGATTTAACGCGATCCCTATAGGGATACCCATGGCATTCTTCAAAGAAGCGGAGCAAGCAATCCTGAAATTTATATGGAACAATAAACGCCCACGGATAGCTAAAACAATTCTTGGGAAAAAGATGATGGGAGGCATCACCCTCCCCAACCTTAAACTCTACTACAAAGCGGTAACAATTAAAACAGCATGGTACTGGAACAAAGGCAGAGCTGCAGACCAATGGAACAGGGTGGAATATCCCCACACACAACCTCAAATGCATGATCATCTAATCTTTGATAAAGGAGCAAGAGATGTGAAGTGGAGCAAGGAAAGTCTCTTTAACAAATGGTGCTGGCACAACTGGACAATCACATGCAAAAAAATGGGCTTAGAACTCGACCTGACACCATGCACAAAAGTCAGATCAAAATGGATTAAAGACCTCAACATCAGACCACAAACCATAAGGTACATTGAAGTCAAGGTCTGCAAAACCCTCCAGGATATTGAAGATAAAGGTATCTTCAAAGATGACACGGAACTAAGCAATCTAGTAAAAACAGAGATCAACAAATGGGACTACATTAAACTAAAAAGCTTCTGCACCGCAAAAGATACAGTGACCAGAATACAAAGACTATCTACAGAATGGGAAAGGATATTTACACAATACCCATCAGATAAGGGGTTGATATCAAGGGTATATAAAGCACTGGTTGAACTCTACAAGAAGAAAACATCCAACCCCTTCAAAAAATGGGGCGAAGAAATGAACAGAAACTTTACCAAGGAAGAGATACGAATGGCCAAAAGGCACATGAAAAAGTGCTCTACATCACTAGTCGTCAGAGAGATGCAGATCAAAACAACCATGAGATACCACCTCACACCACAGAGACTAGCACACATCCAAAAGAACAAAAGCAACCGCTGTTGGAGAGGATGTGGGGACAAAGGGACCCTTCTACACTGCTGGTGGGAATGCCGGCTAGTTCAGCCCTTTTGGAAAACAGTATGGACGATTCTCAAAAAACTAGAGGTTGAGCTCCCATTTGACCCAGCAATACCACTGCTGGGAATATATCCCAGAAAAGCCAAAAAGTATAGTCGAAGTGACATATGCACTTATATGTTCACCGCAGCACTGTTTACAATAGCCAGAATCTGGAAAAAACCCGAGTACCCTAGAACAGATGACTGGTTGAAGAAACTCTGGTACATCTATACAATGGAATACTATGCAGCTGTTAGAAAAAATGAGGTCATGACGTTTGCATATAAGTGGATCAACATGGAAAGTATCATGCTAAGTGAAATGAGTCAGAAACAGAGAGACAGACATAGAAAGATTGCACTCATCTGTGGAATATAGAATAATAGACTATAAGACTAACGCCCAAGAATAGTAGAAATAAGTACCAGGAGATTGTTTCCATGGCTTGGAGGCTGGTCTCTCATTCTGGGTAACTCAGGGAAGGGACCACCAAGTAAAATGTGGTTGGAGGTCATGTGGGGGAAGGGTGAGGCGGGCGGAATACAGACTAGAGACTGAACACAATGGCCACTCAACACCTTTATTGCAAACCACAACACCTAATCAGAGAGAGAGAACAAAAGGGAATTCCCTGCCATAGTGGCAGGGTGGGGTGGGGGGAGACGGGACTGGGGAGGGGGGGAGGGATGTTGGGTTTACAGGTGGTGAAGAATGGGCACTGGTGAAGGGATGGGTTATTGAACTTTGTATGGGGGAAGCATGAGCACAAAGATGTATGGATCTGTAACTGTACCCTCACGATGACTCTCTAATTAAAAATAAACTAATAAAAAAATAAAAAAATGAAACTGATAATAATGAATGAAAGATTCATATTGCCTAATCCAAGGAAAATCTCAACATTAGAAGTAGACAACTTTGAAGGTGAGAATGTGACTCAAGTAGCAGAAAACTTGTCTAGAGTGTGAGAGGCCCCAGGTTTGATCCCTGGGAACTTGGAAGTCTTGGAAGTGGATCACCTAACACTCCCATGATCACACACACACACACACACACACACACATCTTTGGTATCTTTTCCCCAAATTTATACCTCTTTATTGGTTTCTATATCTCAAAGCACTGATGACAAGAAAATGTAAATACAGGTATGCCGGAGAAAGAAACAAGACAGTATCTGGAACAGATGGTGTAAGGTACTGACCAGAACTGTTCTCAGCATACCAAGATAAAGAAGAGGAAGTCTCAAGACAGAAGTAAACTCAACTGACCAATAAATCAACTATCAACTTGACTCATTTTCTTGGCCATTTTTATCACTGACCTCCTTATATGTGTGGGTGGGAATTAATGGTGGAGAGGGGAGTGAGGTTAAGGGGAGTGCAGGAATAGAGAGTGAGACACCTCCATACTCCTTTTTGTCTCTTCCCTCCTGCCTCATCTTCTTTTTTGACCCTAGCCCATCTCTCAGGACTCTTAATTTTATAGACTTGTGGGTCATTGTGTTAAAGTGCAATGCTGCTAGAGTGCTCATTCTGCTATCTCTGAGTGATTCTGTAACAGTGAGAGAGTAGTTTCAGTCTGATAGTTCTCCTCCCTTCCAGAGTTCATGGCATAAGCATTGATGTCTATGATGTGGGTTTCTCCAATTGAAGCCTAAGGCTTATTGTTAGATTGGAGCTCTAGGCTTCAAGAGGCACACTTAATTCACATACCTTGTAGGACCCATGTAGGGAAAAAGTAACAGGGATCTTACCTTATGTCTACTTATCACCAGAATATGGGATGCATAAATTCAAAAGCACAAATGTCCGATTCAAGCCATAGTTGCCAAGATTTCAGCATACTGATTCTGTCCCCTAATAAGAGTTTATAGATTTTATTCTCTTGAAATGGAGGTAGAGGGAGGAGCTACCGGGAGTGTGAATGGAAGTTAAATCTCTCTCCTTACAGATAAGAAAGTTCTCATACAATTTTCATATCAGAAAGTTGTTATCAATTGACTTCTAGGACGGAAACCAACATCCACTGAACATTTCTTATGACTTACATTGGGCGAGGCATGTTTCCTCAGGACATCTGAGAGATTTCCTAGATATAAATAAAAAATAATTTTGACCTGTTTAATAATATTGGGTTGTCCTTGCTTCTCCCGCAGGGAACTTAGGTTTATTGAGTTACTCCCGCAATAGTGCCCCCGAGGCACACCCAATTCTATCAAGTACTAATAATCCTATATTGCTTTTCTCTTTCCTTTATGTCACTTGCATGGTTCACTTAACAATGTCCTTTTTGTATAGACACAAGAAGACAGTTCATGCTATGCTTTGTACCATGGGAGTAAATTGACTCCAGAATAATACTTTATTCCTGGGCATGGACTGGAGCCATAGCACAGTGGGTAGCACGATTTGCCTTGCACGCGGCTGACCCAGGTTCGATTCCTCCATCCCTCTTGGAGAACCCGGCAAGCTACTGAGAGCATCCTGCCCGCACGGCAGAGGCTGGCAAGCTACCCGTGACATATTCAATATGCCAAAAACAGTAACAACAAGTCTCACAATGGAGACATTACTGGTGCCTGCTCGAGCATATTGATGAACAATGGGATGACAGTGCTTACAATGCAGCGCTTACTCCTGGGCATCCATATTTACTCGACTTAAGCCTCAGTTGTCCTTAGTTCCTATCACTCCAAAATCAGGGTCCTGACGAAAGGTCTGGATGGACCCAGGGCAATCTGTAAGCTACCCTGGCATCAAAAGGAGACAAGCTAAGCGCCATAAATATAAAAAGTTAAGAGCATGATCATGGAACAACTCCATCATGACCCAAAAAAAGAAGTAACTGAATAAGAACCCTGCTGGGGTTAGGAAAGACTAAACTGGCCTAAGGACTGTGTTCTGGAATATATAGCAAGATGTTCCCATGAAGAGCCAACCAAATATATCTCTTACTGGGTTCATACAAAATGACTAGAAATATTATAAGTAAAGTTACCATGATTGTTTAAATGGATTACTAGCTGAGGAAAGGATAAAGCAATACACCCTGGATGTAATCCTGCCCTTGAGTGGATTTCTAGTAATCTGGAGTGTTGGACCCTCAGATGAGATTTTGTCCTTGAGTTAATTCCCTAGAACTTTCCCTATAGCAATAGCTTTACCTCTGTTGTTATGACAATGTTTAATTCCACCTATGTGCCCCACCCCCTCCAATGGCCAACATCCAAAGACTATAAGACGAAGCTCCTGGAAGTGACATCTTATAGCCTAGTTCTCCCTCTGGGAGAACCTGCAAGCTACTGAGAGTTTCCTGCCCACATGGGAGAGTCTCACAAACTCCCCATGGCATATTCATATGCCAAAACCAGTAACAATGATGGGTCTCATTCCCTGACCCTCAAAGAGCCTCCAATGTGGCACCATTGGAAAGGACAAGTAAGGAGAGACTTCTAAAATCTCAGGGTTAGAACAAATGGAGATGTTACTGAGACCACTTGAGAAATTCGACGATCAATGGGATGATGAGGATGATGATGATGTGTACCCCACCCTTCATGATTTCTATATAACTCTGCTGTAAGGGGAAAGAAGGGACTATGAGACTATGAGGAGACTAAGAAGAAGATAACAAAGGAGAGGACTTTGAGGTCTATGAGGAGACTAGGATGATGGAACTATGACTGTGAATATGACCAAAACTACAACTAAGCTTGTGCTGTAAAGGGAGAGATCAGACTACACCAGGGAGGAGAGAGAAATAAAATCTACTGACCAGCCTGGGGCATAGTGACTGTTTCTCCACGCCCTGGTCCTTTATCTGTCTGCCACTGTCATCTGGCCTGGGGCGGTGGCTCTCAGTCACCAAATGCTCGAGTCCCTAGCACCCAGCACCTTTCTGTGAAACTCACATTGACCTATTTAGTGTAGAAAAGAAATGTGTTTAAAGAATATCACGCCATTTGTAAAAATTGCTATTGAGAATGGTCAACCAGGTTCAAATATTTTGTGTCAAAATCAATTCAAAAATTAAAATAATCCCTCCTTTAACTAGAGAAGCATTATTTAGGTTAGTTCGTGAGTACTTTGATCACTTCCTTGATACCTAGGATGACAAGATATTCTATACTCATCTTGTATATTTTATTTCTCATGCCTAGAGTTAGGCATTGCCAAAGAAACTCTTGCTCATTTTAATAGAAAATGGTATTTAGATATAATCTACCCTAGCAAAAGAATTTCAGAAGGGGTGAGGTGGAAAGACAATAATGTGGATAAGGTGTTTGCTTTGCACATGACATACCTGGGTTTAATCCCCAGTGTCCCATATGGTCCCTAGAGCCTTACCAAGAGAGATCCTTGATTGGAGTAATCCCTGAATCCTGCTTGGTGTGCCCACAAAACAAACAAGAATTTGAGGAGGAGACAAAATAGGAAAGTAAAGTGGTTTATATAGGGAAAGTTTGAGGTGAGAGAGGGAATATGAGAAAGCATACAATCAAAAGGAGAGAGAAGAGTGCCTCATAAAATAAAAGAATTACATATCCAAAGTTGAGATAAGGGCAATTTCAAAATGGAATATGCATCACTTGCTTTTGTAAAGTTGAGTTTTATAGACCCCTGCTTGGAACTTTCTATGTAACTAAACATATATTGCCACAGTGTTGCCAGAAAAGAATCTTTGAATTTTTGGTGGTCTTCTTCCATATTCTTCTCATGGCCTTTTGTTCAAGTTCCCAGAAGAGAGCGTCGCTGAGAGTCTCTTGCCCACGCGCCTGGCTGTCTTCCCCGGGGCCCCTCAAAGAGGATGGGCTCCAGTTTCCCTCCCTGCCCCTTCTTTGGGAAGGAAGAGTAGAGAGAGGCTTCTAAAATCTCAGGGCTAGGACGAATGGAGATGTTACTGAGACGGCTGGAGAAATTCGATGATCAACGGGATGATGATGATGACGATGATGATTTTTCTGTCACTTCTTTTAGTCTTTCCTTTTGCAACAACTAATCATTCCATCTTAATCTATATTTCCCACTGCTAACTCATCTTTTATATTTTCTATTTCTTTTAGTTATATTGTGGTTACTTTTATTAGATTTATTTTTAAGTTTACTAAATGCTGTAAATTTAATTTAGCAGGCTTATAATTTCAGATGCATACATATATGATTGACTAAAGTTTGGCATGCTTTTTCTTTCTTGTATATGTGTGCATGTGTGTGTGTGTGTGTGTGTGGTGTGTGTGTGTGTGTGTGTGTTAGTATTAGATATATCTGAACTCTGGGTAAACATAAGATTGTATGGAAGACTTCAATTTATCAAAGTTTAAAACTTTTTATTCAATTTACAATTTGGAGGCAGGAGGGAGTTTTTGGGCCATACTCACTGTGCTTAAGGCTTGTTCCTGGCTCTGTGCTCAGGGATCACTCCTGGTGGTGCTACGGTAACCATGTTTGGTTCCAAGAATTGAACCAGGACCAGTAAACCATATTCTGGGCAATAATCATAATCTTGTTCTACTGTACTGTCTGTCTTATCCCTCCATATTTTATTTAATAATTATATACATTTAAAATTTTTGATGTTTGTATTTCTCCTATTTATTTATTTATTTTGCTTTTTGGGTCACACTTGGTGATGCACAGGGGTTACTCCTGGCTCTGCACTCAGGAATTACTCCTGGCGGTGCTCAGGGGACCATATGGGATGCTGGGAATCAAACCCGGGTCGGCCATGTGCAAGGCAAATGCCCTACCTGCTATGCTATCGCTCCAGGCCCTCTTCTAAAATTTTTAAATCTTACATATTTTAAGATTTTCTCCTTCCTTCCATCCTTCCTTATTTGCTTCCTCTTTCCCTCCCTCCTCTCTTTTTCTCTTTCTTCATTTTTCTTTTTTTCTTCTTTCTCTCTTTCTCTCCTTCCTTCCTCTCACTCTCTTTCTTTCGTTCTCTACCTTTCTTTTCTTTCTTTCTTTCTTTCTTCTTTCTTTCTTTCTTTCTTTCTTTCTTTCTTTCTTTCCTTTCTTTCTTTCTTTCTTTCCTCCTTTCTTTCTTTCTTTCTTTCTTTCTTTCTTTCTTTCTTTCTTTCTTTCTTTCTTTCTTTCCTCCTTTCTTTCTTTCTTTCCTCCTTTCTTTCTTTCTTTCTTTCTTTCTTTCTTTCTTTCTTTCTTTCTTTCTTTCTTTCTTTCTTTCTTTCTTTCTTTCCTTCTTTCTTTCTTTCTTTCTTCTCCTTTCTTTCTTTCTTTCTTTCTTTCTTTCTTTCTTTCTTTCTTTCTTTCTTTCTTTCTTTCTTTCTTTCTTTCTTTCTTTCTTTCTTTCTTTCTTTCTTTCTTTCTTTCTTTCTTTCTTTCTTTCTTTCTTTCTTTCCTGGTATTAAATATGGATCTCACAAATGCCAGACAAATTCTCTACCACTTAAAAGTGCCTGATTCATTCTTGTCTCCTTTCTCCTTTTCATTCCTATTTTGAGTCCTTTTTTTTTTAGTGTAATAATGAGAATTTTTTTAAAGTTTTACCTTAAAATTTTTTTTTTGCCATTTAATTTTAATTTTTTCATTTCCAATTTTCCCCCTTACACTTTTATATAAACACTGTGGTTTACAAAGTTGCTCATGATGATTTGTTATGGGTATTCTATGTTCCAACACCAATCCCACCACCATTACCCCTTCCTTTCACTATTGACTCCAGTTTTCTCTACCACCCCTTAAATCTGCCCCCAGAGCAGGCCCTCAATAATTTATTTAGTATTGCTTGTTACCAATAATTTTCTAAGAATGATTAAAAAATGTTTACTTAGAAGAAAGTTAGTGAAGATTTTTGTATCTCATCTTGAGACCATTGTATAAGAGATTACTAAGATGTTGTTACAAGTTAAGCCTTCTGTATTTATATTTTGGTAATTGAAATTCATTGCACATTCAATCTAGTGTGCTACTACTAGTTTATCAGTGTTGTGGAGTTTGAGATGTTACTCCAGGAAGCCCAAAATTTTAATGGGGTGATACAGCTGGAGTTACATTTTTATCTGGGTGGCAGCTTTGGAGTGTGTGTGTGTGTGTGTGTGTGTGTGTGTGTGTGTGTGTGTGTGTGACTATTGGGACTACCAGAAGTACAGGTTGATGGGGAGAAGTAGTTCATCCCGACTATATGAAACCCTGGAGATTTCAGTCACAAAACCAGAATATTTCAGCAAATTACTTTCTAGATGAGGCTCATCCTGATCAGTGGGGTCCAGTCAGGAGCATGGAGGTGGTCGTGGAGGGTAGGAGTTTTTGGCCACCAGGGCTCTGTTTGGATGAGTCTGAGATAACCTGCCCCTCTCCAGGGTACCCCTGACAACTCAGCCTGCATGGGCATTCAGGAGAGTCTTCTGGAACTTGTTGATCTCTTTTGAGATTTATTTATGAGTCTCTGAACCATGGCCAGTGAGCTTACACGGCACTGGAGATGGTTCCTTATTTCGAGTTCTCTAATTGAATTAATAAATCATTATTTTTATCAAAAGAGACAAAATGTAGTTATGAAGGTTTTAAATTAATTTGCTTTACATTTCAAATTAAAACTAATGCAAAAAACTTCTAATTTTTGCATTTGCTACAAGTAGCAAATTTCTAAATTTTATACACAGTATATATTGTTTTTCAGTTGAAATGTTCTTCTCTAAGATCTTCACATGGTAAATTCTTCCTAATATCAGATTTCCACTTAAATGCCTTCTTAGAGAGGGCTTTCCAATCAATACCTCCCCTCATGCCAGTCACTCTTTATCACATTATTTTGCTTTATTTTTGCTAAAGCAAGTACCAATACTGATATTATCTCGTTTACTTATTTGCCTTTTAGTTAGCTCTCTTCCTCTAATCTAACGTGAGATGTAAACCACATCCAACAGTTTGTATTTTTAGTGCTGAATGTTCTGTTTTTAGGATATGTAGGTGATTGATACTTATTACAAGAAGGTATCGAATATGTTTTCATTATTATTATTATCATCATCATTGGGCTGGAGCGATAGAACAGCGGGTAGGGCATTTGCCTTGCATGCAGCCTACTCGGGTTCGGTTTCTCTGCCCCTCTCAGAGAGCCTGGCAAGCTACCAAGAGTATCTTGCCTGCATGGCAGAGCATGGCAAGCTACCCGTGGCATTATAGATATGCCAAAATAAAAAGACTCAGAATGGAGATGTTACTGGTGCCCGCTCGAACAAATCAATGAACAACGGGATGACAGTGACAGTGAATATTATATTATTATTATTATTATTATTATTATTATTAGTTTAGGGAACTGCGCGTTCCCCTGGAGATCTCTCCGGCCCGCGGAGAGACAACAGTGGAAAGCGCTCCTAATTGGGTGGGTTCTGTGAGTGGTTCCGACCTGAAATAAAACTAGTGAGGATAATAAATAGGGGGCCCAAGACGACACATGCCGATCAAGGGCAACTTTATTAACTGCCACGCTGGTTTTATACTTTTCTTAGCAGGGGGTTGGTACATAAGTTGTCAATCATCAGGGAAGTGTCTTCTCAGACCAAATAAGGAAAGGTTCGGGGTGTATTAGGTGGGCTTACAACATTCTTCAAGAGTAGATTGAGAAATAGTGGGGAGAGGAAGGCAAGGGTTTATCTGGCAGGAGCATCTGGCAGGAGGAAGGCACAAGGTAGAGGAAGGTATTCTACTTTAGGGCTTTATGGGGTCTCTCAGTTAACTGCCCTGGGCTACTTTTACCTCTTGAGTTTGGCTATTTCCTTTGTCACGAGGGCACCTTTGCCTCAGATCATGCAAAGCTGGTAATGGAATTTTCCGGTTTGTCCAGGGTAAAGGTTTCGGGGTCCTCTTTTGTTCAGGGTCCTGAGCAGTCCCCAACAGGGGACCACAACCAGCAGTGCTCAGGGAATTTTTACTATTTTTAAAATATTTTTTCAATTTTTTTTTTGTAGTGAGTCACAGTGAGGGTACAGTTAAAAATTCACACCTTTTCGTGCTTGTTTTTCCCTCATGCAATGTTCGAGAGCCCATCCCTCACCAGTGTTCATTCTCCACCACCAATGAACTCAGTATCCCTCCCCACCCCCTTGATCCCATACCCCCATCCCACCCGCCTCTTTGGCGGGGCATCCAATTTGTTCTCTCTCTCTCCTTTTGGGTGTTGTGGTTTGCAGTAGGGGCACTGAGTGGCCATCATGTTCAGTCTCTAGTCTACTTTCAACATGCATCTCCCTCCCCGCGTCAGGATCTCCAATCACATTTATTTGGTGGTTCCCTTCTCTATCTGGGATGACTTTCCCCGAGCGTGTGAGGCCAGCTTCCAAGCTATGGAGCCAACCTCCCTGGTATTATATACTGCTATTCTTGGGTATTTAGTCTCCTATTCTGGTGTTTTATATTCCACAGATGAGTGCAATCTTTCTATGCCTGTATCTCTCTTTCTGTCTCATTTCACTTAGCAATGATACTTTCCATGTTGATCCACTTATATGCAAAGTTCATGACTTCATCTTTTCTAACAGCTGCATAGTATTCATTGTATAGATGTACCGAAGTTTCTTTAACCAGTCATCTGCTCTCGGAAACTCGGGTTTTTTCCAGATTCAGGCTATTGTAAACAGTGCTACAATGAACATATAAGTGCAGGTGGTCATTTCGACTATACTTTTTTTTTTCTCCAGGATATATTCCCAGAAGTGGTATTGTTGTATCAAATGGAAGCTCAATTTCTAACTTTTTGAGAATCGTACATATTGTTTTCCAAAGGGGCTAAACCAGTTGGCATTCCCACCAGCAGTGTAGAAAGATCCCTTCTCTCCACATCCTCTCCAACAGCGGTTGCTTTTGTTCTTTGGATGTGTGCCATTCTCTTTGGTGTGAGGTGGTATCTCATGGTAGTTTTGATCTGCATCTCCTGATGATTAGTGATGCAGAGCATTTTTTCATGTACCTTATACCATTCGTATCTCTTTCTTGGAAAAGTTTATGTTCATTTCTTTGCACATTTTCTGATGGGGTTGGATGTTTTCTCTTGTAGAGTTCAACTAGTGCTTTGTATACCCTTGATACCAATCCTTTATAGAATGGGTATTGGGTGAATATCCTTTCCCATTCTGTAGATTGCCTTTGTATTCTGGTCCCTGTGTCTTTTGCGGTGCAGTAACTTCTTAATTTAATGTAGTCCCATTTGTTTAACTCTTTTTTTAATTGATTGCTTAGATCTGTGTCATCTTTGAAGATACCTTTAGCTTCAATATCGTGAAGGGTTTTGCCAACCTTGTCTTCTATGTACCTTATGGATTGTGGTCTGATGTTGAGGTCTTTAACCATTTTGATCTGATTTTTGTCCATGGTGTCAGATCGAGGTCTAAGCCCATTCTTTTGCATGTGGTTGTCAAGTTATGCCAGCACCATTTGTTGAAGAGGATTTCTTTGCTCCACTTCACATTTCTTATCAAAGATTAGATGATCATACATTTGAGGTTGTGTGTGGGGATATTCCACTCTGTTCCAATGGTCTGCAGCTCTGCCTTTGTTCCAGTACCATGCTGTTTTAATTGTTACCGCTTTGTATTAGAGTTTAAGGTTGGGGAGGGTGATGCCTCCCATCGTCTTTTTACCAAGAATTTTTTTAGTTATCCGTGGGCGTTTATTGTTTATGAATTTCAAGATTGCTTGATCCATTTCTTTGAAGAATGTCATGGGTATCCTTATAGGGATCACGTTGAATCTGTATAATTCTTTGGGGTGTATTGCCATTTTGACAATGTTGATTCTCCCTATCCATGAGCACGGTATATGTTTCCATTTCTTCATGTCCTCCTTTATTTCATGGAGTAGCGTTTATAGTTTTCTTTGTAGAGGTCCTTTACTTCCTTGGTTAAGCTGATTCCGAGGTATTTGATTTTCTGGGGCACGATTGTGAATGGGATTACTTTTTTAATGTCCCTTTCTTGTGTCTCATTGTTTGCATATAGGAAGGCCATGGTTTTTTGGGTATTGATTTTATAGCTTGCGACCTTACTGTACAGGTCAATTGTTTCTCAGAGTTTCTTAGTAGAGCTTTTAGGCTTCTCTAGATATAGTGTCATATCGTCTGCAAATAGTGAGAGTTTGATTTCTTCCTTTCCTATCTGAATGCTCTTAATATATTTTTCTTGCCTAATGGCTATTGCTAGTACTTGCAGTACTATATTCAAGAGAAGTGGTGAGAGTGGGCATCCTTGTCTTGTGCCTGATCTTAGAGGAAAGGCCCTTAGTTTTTCTCCGTTGGGGATAATGCTTGCCATAGGTTCGTAGTAGATGGCTTTAACTATCTTGAGGAAAGTCCCTTCTATACCCGTTTTTGCAAGAGTTTTCATTATAAAAGGGTGCTGGATCTTGTCAAATGCTTTCTCTGCATATGTTGATATGACCGTATGGTTGTAATCTTTACTTTTGTTGATATGATGGATTATGTTGATTGATTTCCGAATGTTAAACCATCCTTGCATCCCCGGGATGAATCCCACTTAGTCATGGTGTATTTTCTTTTTGATGAGTTGTTGGATCCTATTTGCTAGTATTTTGTTGAGTATCTTCGCATAGGTGTTCATCAGGGATATTGGTCTATAGTTTTCTTTGTTAGTGGTGTCTTTGTTTGCTTTTGATATTAGGGAGATATGTGCCTCATAGAAACTGAGAAGGTTCCTGTCTTTTCAATTTCCTGGAAAAACTTGAAGAGAACTGGCAACAAATCTACTTTAAATGTTTGGAAGAATTCGCCAGTGAATCCATTTGGACCTGGGCTTTTGTTTTTGGGGAGAATTTTGATTACAGTTTCGATTTCCTTACTATTTGTGGGCCTATTTAGGTATTCTATGTCTCCTTGGTTCAGTCTTGGGAGATTGTAGGAATCAAGGAATTTGTCCATTTCTTTTAGGTTCTCTTGTTTTGTGGCATTCAGACTTTCAAAGTAGTCTCTGATGATCTTTTGAATCTCCTTGGTTTCTGTTGTGATGTCCCCCTTTTCATTTCTGATTCGGTTTATTAGGGTTCTCTCTCTCTCTTTCTTTGAGTCTTGCTAGCGGTTTGTCGATCTTATTTATTTTCTCTAAGAACCAGCTCTTTGTTTCATTGATCTTTCGGATTGTTTTTTTGGTTTCCATATCATTAATTTCTGCTCTAAGTTTTATTATTTCTTTCCTCCGATCTGGTTTGGGTTCCTTTTGCTGGTACTCTTCTAATATCTTGAGCTGTGAAGTCAAGCTATCTATATATGCCCTTTCTTCCTTCCTGAGGAAAGCTTGCAGAGCTATAAATTTTCCCCTTAACACAGCTTTAGTTGCATCCCATAGGTTCTGGTAGCTTGTGTCTTCATTCTCATTTGTTTCAATGTATTTTTTGATTTCCTCCTTGATTCCCTTCATTACCCACTCATTGTTCAACAGTGAGTTTTTTAATTTCCAGGTGTTTGATTTGGTTCTCTGCGTGTTTGTGATTAATTTCCATCTTTAGCGCACCATGGTCTGAGAAGATAGTTGATAAAATTTCTATCTTCCCGATTCTATTAAGGTATAGTTTGTGACCCAGAACATGGTCTATTTTGGAAAATGTTCCATGTGCGCTGGGAAAGAATGTGTATTCTTTCTTTTTGGGGTGTATAGCCCTGTATAGTTCTATTAGCCCTGTCTCCTCCATTTCTTCCTTCAGAGCCATCGTTTCCTTGCTGAGTGTTGTTCTTGTCGATATATCCAGAGGTGATAGGGCAGTGTTGAAGTCTCCAACTATTATCGTGGCGCTAGTTATGTCCCCATTAAATTCTGTTAGGAGTTCTTTCAAGTACTTAGCTGGTCGTTCACTAGGTGCATATACGTTTAGGAGTGTGATTTATTCCTTTTGTACGTATCCCTTTGATGAATAGAAAATGACCTTAGCTGTCCCTTCTGATCTTTTTCAGCCTGAAATCTATGTTGTCGGATACTAGTATGGCCACCCCAGCTTTTTTGAGGGAGTTGTTTGCTTGCAGGTTTGTTTTCCATCCTTTGACTTTGAGTCTGTGTTTGCTCTGACTGTTCATATGTGTTTCTTGTAGGCAGCAGAAAGTTGGGTTTAGTTTCCAAATCCATTTTGCCACTCTGTGCCTCTTGAATGGTGCATTTAGACCGTTAACATTAAGGGAAATTATTGTCATGGGATTTTGTGCCATCTTTCTGTAGGATTTCTTGTTCTTGTGGGTTTTTTCCTTGTCTTATAGTAGCCCTTTTAGTCCTTTTATGAGTTTGGTCTTGAGCTGTTGTTTCTCCATGAAATAGTGTATGGTTCCTTCAATTTTAACTGATAGTTTAGCAGGGTAAAGTAGTCTTGGTGAGGCTTTCATTTTATTGATTTTTTTCACTATATCCCACCATTGCCTTCGTGCTTGGAAAGTTTCTTCTGATAGGTCTGCTGTGAATCTAAGGGGTGCTCTTTCATATATGATTTCCTTCTTTGATCTTGCTGTTTGCAGTATTGTGTCTCTATCCACGGCATCCATCATTGTGACTATGATATGCCTTGGGAATTTTTTTATTTGGGTCCCTTTTAGCTGGCACCCTTCGGACTTCTTGGATCTGGATGCCCGCATTCTCTAACTCTGGGAATTTCTTAGCAATGATGTCTTTAATTGTGTTTTTTTTTCGTTGGGATTGTTTCCCTGTGGTTCTGGTACTCCAAAGATTCTTATGTTGTTTCTCTTGTGGTCATCCCCTAGGACTCTAATTTGCTCTAGAGCCATTTTGAGATCTTTTGCCATTATTTGTTCTTGTCTATATGCTTTCTGCAACTCATCCTCAAGCTCACTGATTCTGTCCTTGGCTGTAGCCATTCTATTATTGCGGGCTCCTACTGAGTTTTTTATTTCATCTACCGATTCTTTTAATTGTGTCACTTCTGTTCGTAGCTTTAAAATTTCTGCTCTCATTTCTTCCTGGATTATGTTGTTGGACCGTTCTAATGCTGCATCCATACCCTCCCTTAATTTATTGCATGTTCGTTCCATAGTTGCTTTGAGTTCCTGAAACATCTTCACAATTTCCTCTCTGAGTTCTTTTTTTTTCCTCTTGATGTGCTAATGTTATTTATTTTACAAGATCATGCAAAAAGTCACTTTCATTTGTATGGGAGCACCTATAGTATAAGTAAACACCAATGTCGCCCAGAGGGCCTCGGTGGGGATTTGTTTTAATTTGTAATGGAATTTCAGAGCTTCGGAGTATGATATCACAACTGCTGGGTATTATGGTATTTATTTCA
Source organism: Sorex araneus (assembly GCF_027595985.1). Taxonomy (NCBI): domain Eukaryota; kingdom Metazoa; phylum Chordata; class Mammalia; order Eulipotyphla; family Soricidae; genus Sorex; species Sorex araneus. Next base: position 146,247,847 of record NC_073304.1, on the reverse strand, counting down.
TTTTTAAAAATTTTTTATTCTTGTATAGAATCACCATGTGGAAAGTTACAAAGCTTTCAGTCTTAAGTCTCAGTTATACAATGCTCGAACACCCATCCCTTCACCAGTACACATATTCCACCACCAAGAATCACAGTATACCTCCCCTCTTCCCCCCACCTCCCCAGCCCCCACTCCGCATGTGTAACTGGTAAATTTCACTTTACTTTCACTTTACTTTGATTACATTCAATATTTCAACAAAAAATTCACTATTATTGATTTGGAGTTTCTCCCCCTTAAAGTCGACCTGCTGAAAAGAAAGCATTTGATAATTTGTTTTCCATTGCTGAGAATGAAAAGATATGAATTTCCTCTCTGAGTTCTTTATCTGAGAGGAGATTGTATTTCTGGGAAGTCCCTGTTGGGGTTTCTGAGATCCTCTCTTCCATCTCTCCTGACAGTGGGGATTTTCGCTGTTTCTTTGTGTTGTTATGGGTTTTACTGTCAGGTGCTCCATCTTAGCTTGTGAGGGGCCTCAATTGAAGATGAGGGGCCATGATCTCTTTAAAAAGGACTTTTTGTGCAACTTGATGTGTTCACTGATAGTGTTTTTGAAATTAGGATTGGATAGGCTAATTGACAATTAGCATATAGTGACTAAGATGAACAGGGTAACCCTTAAGAGAAATAGGTTATACCGATTGTGACCAAAGGACTATGCATGGAATGGGAGAAATAATGGCGGAGGCCACGCCCCTTTGCGACCACGCCCCCTGACGTGGGAACACGCCCCCAACAACCTGTGAGAGGAGACCCGGCTCTGTTCACGCAGGCGCAGACGGCTGAGGTGATGGCACTGCCGGTGGCCAGGAAGCCCCAGGCAGTGGACGATGGGGAGGCAGGGCTGGACAGAAGGGGAATCTTTTTTCAATGTTTGTATTTGTAGTTTTCATTTCACTTATTTATAGTAGCTGGGAGCTCCTCCCCCACCTCAAGTGGATGGCTTATTTAATTTTCAATTTTATTACTCTGCATATGACAAAAATGGATCCCATAAATTTTATGCTTTGAAACTTACTGAGCTAATCTTTTTGCTTTATTTATATCACTTATAAATATTCTCCAGAAGCTTTAAAAATGGCATATCTTCTCTTTGTAAAGAAAAATTCTCTGATTTAGCTTTTCTACACCACTGACAATTTTTGTTTATTTTGGCTGTCAACCTTTGAAATGTGTTTCAAAGTCTCTCACAAATATTGTAGTTCCAGTATTTTTTTCTTCCATTTCTAACATATTGTCACTATGAAGTACCAGCTGTTAAGATCTTTATTGTGGATTATGATTTGTTAAGTAGAAAAATTTTTAGGCTTATTTAATGCTTTTTGCCATTTGTTCTATTTGCCATAAGCCACTCTGTAGCTCCATTTTCACTTGCATTGGTCCAGGCATCTCTAGCTCCAAGACCCCCTTTCCTGCTGTGAATCCAGATGCTAAAATGACACTCCCAGGGACAGCTGAATTCAAAGGGGAATTTACTACTGTGCTATATGTTGCAAATCTTCTCTGGTGGGTAAAAAAAGAGAAAACATTAGTGATTCTCCAGCAGTCTGAAATGACAACATTCCTAGAGCCAGAAGCTGCTTACCTGTCAGTCTGCTTAGCAATACCCGACACTGTCCAGACATCAGGACTGTCTGCAAAGTGACTGGTGGGCAGTCACGGGGACTGGGGAATTCAGTCTCCTGTGAACATATCTCTGGTGCTAATGGCTTTTTGAGATCCCCAGTGAGATTCCTAAACACAGCTCAGGGTACAGGGCCAGGTGTAGGAGGCTGGGTGCCAGATAAGAATCCCTTACTTGAGTCAGTCAAAGGAAAAAAATAATAAAAATTATAGCGGAAATAAAATAGAAACCAATAAAATGAAATGAAGGTAAAAAATAGAATCCTTTACTGGGTCTGGTAAGCAGTACTTAAGCGACTCACCCACCTAGTCTCTTCATTCTGATGCTGAGATTGTGCCCAGTTGAAAGTTCATGATAAGTTCTTTCTTTCTTTCTTTCTTTCTTTCTTTCTTTCTTTCTTTCTTTCTTTCTTTCTTTCTTTCTTTCTTTCTTTCTTTCTTTCTTTCTTTCTTTCTTTCTTTCTTTCTTTCTTTCTTTCTTTCTTTCTTTCTTTCTTTCTTTCTTTCTTTCTTTCTTTCTCTCTCTCTCTCTCTCTCTCTCTCTTTCTTTCTTTCTTTCTTTCTTTCTTTTTTTCTTTCTTTCCTTTTTTTGTACTTTGGGTTACACCTCGCAGTCCTCAGGGGTTACTCTTGGCTCTGTACTCAGGATTCACCACTAACAGTTGTTGGGGATCATATGGGGTGTCAGGAATTGAACCCAGGTTGGTCACGTGCAAGGCTCTCATAATGTTATTGAGATAAAGCTGAGCACTAAAAGTAAGCTTTCATGAATCAAAACCAATGTACAGATCTGGCTTTATAGCACCCGGATGCCATAGCAATATGAAAAGTCAGCAAGAGAGCTAAGGAGATAGTACAGGGGAGTAGAGCACTGCCTTGCACATGACCAACACTTGTTCAATTCCCAGCACTGAAAAAGGTCTCCCAGCACGTCTAGCAGTGATCCCTGAGCACAGAGCCAGATTAACCCCTGAGAACTGTGGGGAATGGCTCAAAACAAAAAGCAAGAATGTACAAGTGGAGCTGGAATGGCAGTACGGTGGGTAGGGAGCTTGCCTTGCATGTGACCTAGCTAGGTTCATTTCCCAGCACCCCATATGGTCCTGTGAGCCCTGTGAGGAATGATCTTTGAGCGCAGATCCAGAAGTAAGCCCTGAGCATGGCAGGTGTAGCCCCCCAACATATATTTTTTGAATATGAGACAAGCCTGGCTTAATAACAGCTGACCTGTATGTGATTCTTGTGGCTGCTACTGACTTGCCATATGTCACTTTTCATTCTGTGAAAATCAGGCATATGTTGGAAACTTCTCATTTCTCAAGACCTTTCAGCAGAGGATGAGAAAAATGTTCATTTGTGAGAGCAGAGTGGGGTGATGGGAGGCTGGAAGTTTGAAAGAAAAATGCAGGTAAAAGTGCAAATAATGCCACTAAGCTGTAGTGAAAGCTGTCATCTGCTACCCAGATGTCCCTGGTGAAAGGGCTGGGTTCCCAGCTGCTGGAGGACTGATGGCAGAGGCCCTGCAGCTGTGTCCCTCTACATGAAGCCTCTGGCTGTCTCAGCAGCCAGAGCCTAATGAGTAGGGACTCAAGGGGACTTGTCGTTTTTCTCTAACTCAGGCTTACATGAAGATCAGATAAGGCCCAGAAGTCCAGGGAGAGTCTTCCAAGTTCTTCACCAACAGGGCCTGGCTAGATGGCTTTGAGACTAAGCCCAACTGCCACATGAACCCTGGAGCATATTAGGTGATAATTTGTAGCTTCAATGTTCCATCTCCACAAACTCAAGTATAACCTAATCCCTCACTTCAGGAAAGCACTATTTTTGAAATTGTTTTAAAAGTTACCTTGGGGGAAAATGTTTTGTAAAGACTACCGTTGAATTAGCACTGAATATGCTTCTGAACCTGTGAAAGATGTTGTGCCCATTATGTTTATTCCATTCTTGGAACAGTTTTCAGAGGTAGAAGCACAAAGCACACTTTTATTTTATTGCCATGGGGAGCTACACTTAGAAAAGTTAAGCGTTTTTCTAACAATCACATGTAAAGAATTATGGGGGAAGATTGAAACCCAGTTTGACTCCAAAAAATGCTGGCTAATTAACAACCACACAATCCCACCTCTTGAACTAAGTTTCAGCCTGCTTCTCTGTAATTCTTATTAAGAATGAATTCTTTTGTAGTGCCAAGATAAAAATTGGACTCCCAAAAAGGGGAAAGGAAGAAACACAATATTTTCTAGGCAAAAAGGGACCCTAGGGACTGTATAAATATTAAACCTTTTCTCTCTGTATCTTTTCTTTTATGCTCATGAAAAGAACTGTAAATAGAGCAAGTAGCATTTTTAATATTCAAATCTGTCAGGAATTTATAAAATATTCAGGACAGTAGGCTCCATAGCACAATGCATTTTGGAAACAAGCCTTATCTTGCCCAAGAGAGGGGAGTCCATTTCTACTTCCAATAACTCCTTGATTTATGCAAAGAGTGATAGATAAGCAAAATAACTTTGAGTGCAATTTTTTTTGCATAAACCTTTACAAAAGAAAGGTCATTCTTTCAAAGTTACTGTCCTTCTCCCTGAACCCTGCACCAACTCCTCTCTGACAAAGATGCTCAATTAATGTTCTGCCCTGCTTCAGCTGCGGTGGCCTGGCTGAAGAAACCCAGGCCTGACCCTTTGGTTATCTAAGGAAAGTTTGTCTGCATTTTCCAGAATGGCACCAAGACCCCATTATACTTAAACCCCGCAGTCTGGTGAGCGTTTCTCCTTCTCATTTCCTTCCAATCTCATTAGGAGTGTATATAACACCCAAAGGCCTTGTTGAGCAGCATTCCAGAGTGTTCAACTGACCACGTTCCAACCCTTAGGTCCCCCACTGCAGCCCAGATTCTGATCTTAGTCACATCTATCTCACTGCCTGAGAAGGAACAGAACAAAACTGTCCTGGCTCCCAGGCCACAGACGTATACCAGATGATCCAGAAGTTCCCAGGAAGTTGTTCATCTTCAAGACCATACACCCAGCGCCACTCATGAAGCTGTGTCTTCATGTGCAAGGCCTTGTGGCTTCTATGAAAACCTTCTCCAGAGGATGGTAGGATTCAGCTGGGCTCATTCTTTTCAGACATCCAGCTCCACAGAAGTGGACTGTGAAGACCCACCTTCCAGGGCACTTCATCACTCTAGGCAGGAAGCAAAGCAGAGATCAGGGGCCAGACTCTTCCAGAAACCAGCTGGGAGGGCAAATAAAGTGCTGGCCTTGATTTTTGTTATCATTTTTTGGGATTTGGGAGGCCCAGTGCTCTGGCTCTGTGCTCAGGGATTACTCCTGATGTGCTTTGGAGGACCATATATAGTCCTGGGGATCTGAATCTGCTGCATGCAAACCAAGTTCCTTAACCCCTCTGCTATCTTTCTAGTCCATGATCTTGCTCTAGAGAGCTTACTGAATGCAGCTCCAAACAAGGCCTTCAGATATTTTTGATTCAGTGTTAAAATAATAGCAGTGCTAGCTTTTATTAGGTATTGATTATGTGCCTGGCAGCCTCTTTGGTGCTTCACCAACATTATGTCACTTATTCTTCCCAATAATACTATGAGGTTGAATGAATATAATCTTTATTTTAAGGCTGAGGAAACTGAAGCGCAAACTGTCTTGGGTAAGACCATCTAGAGGGAGGGGTTGGGCCAGGATTCCCCATTGGGCTTTCCAGCTTTAGTGCTCACCTTCCACCCACAAGCTGCAGATGTAAATTGGGTTGATGTACTCATAGGGGCCTCTAAAAACCCCAGTTGGTATTTGACTCTTAAAAGACACATCTCTCCATTTGGACCACACACACCTCCCTCAAACCTGCCCACGCTAGAGGTATCTGTAAAGCCATGCCTGAGATCAACTTTCCACAACAGCACCTCAGCTTCAAACTGCAACCCTATTGCAATGTGGCAAAGGCTGCAAATGGCAACACAAGGACTGGCCTCTGGTTAGTCTGCCAGTGTTTTCCAAGACATTAGAAGTGTTGTCTAATATTACAAAAGGCAAAATATTTCACTTTTAATATATACAAAAGTTGGGGCTGGAGTGATAGCACAGCGGGTAGGGCGTTTGCCTTGCACGCGGCCGACCCAGGTTCAATTCCCAGCATCCTATATGATCCCCTGAGCACTGCCAGGAGTAATTCCTGAGTGCATGAGCCAGGAGTAACCCCTGTGCATTGCCGGGTGTGACCCAAAAAAGCAAAATAATAATAATAATAATAATAATAATATATACAAAAGTCTCGTCTCTTCAAAACATGGATGTCTGACAATGTTGGACCCTCATTTGCAAAAGCTCATTTCACTGGAGGTGAAGGTCAGCAGCTTTATTTGGGGTGACCTGTGAACACCTGAATTTTCAGAGAATCAATTACAATATGCTAATTCTGTTCACTTACCTTCAGGCTCTTGTATACTCCTGAAGTGCCCCGACCTGCTATACAGCCCCATATTCCTCAATCTGGAGTCCTCGCTGTGTATTCCTAAACTCACACCGCTCTGGAAGCCAAATTCTGGGCTAACACTCCTGTGTCTGTTTGGAAGTCGGATGACAAGAATAAAACAGTGATGGTGTGGAGCAGTGGAACAGGTCATTCCTTCATGTTTTATTTCAAAGTCACAAGCTCTCCAAGGGGAAGGATAGGCTGAAGGGGTGGCTGAAAGATGACAGGAAATTACTCTAGACCTGGAATTTACTCCAGGTTCTGCCATTGGCTCATTGTGTGTGCCATGTTGGGTCACTGTTCTTCCCTACACTCGTAAAAGGCAGAAGTGGTGGTGGAAGGTAAGAAGGGAGATGTCACCTTCCAATCTCTTAAGTTGACATTGTAAGTCAGCTTGTCACCTGGGAAGGATTGATTTGTAGGACATAGATTCTGGAAACAGACAAGTCTCTATAAATGACATTTATGGGTGCAGTCATTTGTGGGTACATAGGAATAGGCAGGTAACAAACAAGACTGGTCTGGATTGAGAGCAGTAAGAATGTGAAGACCTGCCCAGCCCAGGGAGGAATGACCTGAGTCAGTCAAAACAGCAGCTGTTTTGGATGCCAGAACATTCATCAACATTAGTTCAAGGGTCAGGTTGAGGATTCTTCATTTAGAAAACTATAATAATCATCACTGAAGACATTTCTTGGCAAAACAAACAGCACCTCAAACTCAGTCACTGGGAATTAGATTAGAGAGAATTTAACAATCAGTCAGTCTATTCAGAGGAACTCACAGGAACTGCACTGTTTTCTTGTCCTTTCTCCCCTGACCCTCAACTCCATTCCTTCAGAAGCACAGCCCTTATCACAGCAAAGTGAGCCTATTTATCAACTAAGAGTGTCCATGGAAACAAATAGTCACCCACAAGACTGCAGTAAAAGAAATAATGGTAAGCCCAAATATGAGGCTTGGTGCCAAGGAATATACCTTCACATAATACATTTCTCTTCCCTGCTTTGTGGGGCTGAAAAATACCCTCTGACCCATCAGCATGTGAATTAGTTTTATGGATTTTTTTCCTTTTCTTCTTGTATTTCAGGCCACACCCAACAGTGCTCGGGGCTTACTCCTGGCTCTGTGCTTGGGGATGCATTCTCATCAGTGCTCAGAGGATCATCTGAGCACCACCACCACTGGACCACCACAGTTCAGTCCCAGTGCCACAAACTAAACTGAGGCCAGTCATATGCAAGTGCCTTAAACTCTGTACTATCTCTCAGAACAAGTTTCATGAATTTATTAGAATAAAACTTGTTTTCTCTTGAGCCAATATGGTGTGTGCTATCTGACATTGAGTTGCTTGTCTGAAAATCTGGTGTCAGGCATGACTTTAGGCATCTCCAAATGTGGGCAAACTTTAGGACAGTGAGGGACTCCCTGTCCTATTTTAAGTGTCAGATACCAACTGAGGCTTTTGAATGCCCATATAAAGAAACCAACACAATCTGTCCTGAGTGCCCTGACTTGACCTTATAGCACCTTATCACTAGCTGGTTCAACTGACAACTGGTGCTAGAGCAATGAGTCTCCTGCCTAGATAAGTTACTTAGACATGACTATGTCCACCATCACCTGTTGGAATGCGTATTTTGATTCAGCATTTTTGGGATGTGGACTGAGAATCTGCGTTTCTCATAGACTGCCTGGTGGTACTGATACTGCTGCTCCTAATACAGCATCCTGAATCTCCAAGTCCTACACTCGTGGCTCTCAAAGTATGTCACCATAACAAGCCACAACGGTTGGGATCTTGAGACATAAATTCTTTTTTAAAATTAATAATTAATTCACGAATCATGAATCATGAAATCCCGTTAATCGTCAATTTCTCAAGCGGGCGCAGTAACCTCTCCATTCATCCTTTCCCTGAGATCTTAGAAGTCTCTCTCTACTCGGCCTCCCAAAGATGTCACACTAGAGGCTCTTTCAGGGTCAGGGGAATGAGATCCAGCTTATTACTGGATTTAGCATATGACTACACCATGGGATGCTTGCAAGGCTGTCCCACATGGGCAGGAAACTCTTAGAAGCTTGCCAGTTGCTCTCAGAGGGAGAAGCAGACTACAAGATATCTGGGAACTTGCTTTTAAGTCTCTGGATGTTTGCTGTTGATGGGATTACACACACCTGAGTTCCTCTGCCGCTACCTTCATGCGTGAGGCCTGTCCAATCGTGTGGAGAGGGCCTCGAGCATGGCTGTAGCTAGGTTAATTATTAATTAATTAATTAATTTTATTGAATCACGTGAGATACAGTTACAGGCTTTCATGTTTGAGTTACAACCATACAATGATCAAACAGCCATCCCTACACAGGTGCACATTCCCCACCACAAATCACCCCAGTATCCCCTCCTTTCCCTCCTTCCTCCTGCCTCCTTGGCAGACAATTTCCCCCATACACTCTCTTAGCTTTTGAGCATTGTAGTTTGCAATACAGATACTGAAGTCATCATGTTTGGTCCTTTATCTACTTTCAGCACACATCTCCCATCCCAACCAATCCCTCCAACCATCATTTTCTTAGTAATCCCTTCTCTATTCCAGCTGCCTTCTCCTGCTCAAGAAGCAGGCTTCCAACAATGGAGCAATATTCCTGGCCCTTGTGTCTACTGTTCTTGGGTGTCAGTCTCATATTATGTTATTTTATACTCCACAAATGAGTGCAGTCCTTCTATGTCTGTCCCTCTCTTTCTGACTCATTTCACTTGACATGATACTCTCCATTTCTATCCACTTAGAAGCAAATTTCATGACTTCATCTCGCCTAACAGCTGCATAATATTCCATTGTGTAGATGTACCAAAGTTTCTTTAACCAGTCGTCTGTTCTCGGGCACTCGGGTTGTTTCCATATTTGGGCTATTGTGAACAGTGCTGCAATGAACATATAGGTACAGAGAGATATACATTCTTGTGTTCAATCCCACATCACCTGGATCAGACATCTAAACTCTGCTTTTCAACAGATCCTCAAGGTACGTCAAATGCATGCTGTAGCTTGGAAACAGAGTTATATGTGAATTGTGTCCCTCCTCAAAAGACGTCTCGAAGTCTTAATCTCCAACACTAACGAATGTAATTGATCTCATTTGGAAATAAGGTCTTTGTAGATTTAATCAGGTTAAGATGCAGTCAGCAGGGGGTCCTAATTCAACAGAACAAGTGATCTTATAAGAGATCCATGTTCAAGCAGTCACACAGGGAGAAGAGAGCTATGTGTTTGTTTTTAGTTTTTCTGGTTTTTTTTGGGTCACACCCGGCACTGCACAGGCGTTTTTCCTGGCTCTGCACTCAGGAATTACTCCTGGCGGTGCTCAGGAGACCATATGGGATGCCAGGAATTGAACCCGGATCAGCCACGTGCAAGGCAAGCACCTTACCCACTGTACTATCGCTCCAGCCCCGAAAAGAGCTATGTGACGATGTCAGCAAACATTAGGCTTTCTTTTTTCTTTTTGGGTCACACAGGGGTTACTCCTGGCTCTGCACTCAGGAATTACTTCTGGAGGTCGTCAGAAGACCATATGGGATAATGGGACTCGAACTCGGGTCAGCCGCGTGCAAGGCAAATGCCCTAACCTCCGTGCTATCGCTCCAACCTGACATTAGGTTTCTTTCAGGTTCATGTATGCCAAGATAGCGGGACAAAACCCTCTTAATGACACTCTTAATGACAAAGGATTCTTCTCTCCTGTTTTTTTTTACAGTTTGGTGCTGCCAACATCTAGACTTTTTTTTTTTTTTTTTTTTTTGCAAAGAAGGTTTTCTTTTCAAAGTCATTCATTAGACAGTGGTATACAAAATATAACAAATATACACTATGAAAACACCTATGTTTAGAGCTTCTAGTTTCCAGAGCTAAAGCAATACATTTCTATTACTTTAACATGCCCAGTCTGTAGTGTTTTGTTAGGGTCCCCTAAGAAACATACACAATGGTGCAGATTTTGGAATAGAGGGTCCAGGTGCAAAATTTGACCGATGTGTATAAAGACACAGGGAAAGCAGAAGAAGGTAAGACAGAAAGCTGAAACAATGATTAATATATGAGGTAATTCTTGGTTTAATTATATAAAAAGTATTTATAAGATGATTTAATAAGTATGCTTACTATGTACCAGGGCTAATTTTAGGCCCTGGGGACATAATAGTTGCACTGCACCGCAGCACATGTCCCGTTGTTCATTAATTTGCTTGAGCAGGCACCAGTAACGTCTCCATTGTGAGACTTGCTGTTACTGTTTTTGGCACATTGAATACACCACAAGTAGCTTGACAAGCTCTGCCGTGTGGGCAGGATACTCTCAGTAGCTTGCCAGGCTCTCCAAGAGGGATGGAGGAATCAAACCCAGGTCAGCTGTGTGCAAGGCAAACACCCTACCCGCTGTGCTATTGCTCCAGCCATAATAGTTATCAAGACAAAATTCTTTTCTTAAAAACTTTCCTCAGAAAGACTTTCCTTGGGTCTGGCTAGAGAGATAGTACCTCAGGTAGAGTATTTGCCTAGTACATGACTGACCCAGGTTTGGTTCCTGGCATCCATCACATGATTGACCCAAGTTCAGTTTTCTGCATCGCATGTAATCACCTGAGCCTGCCAGGACTTATTCCTGAGTGCAGAGCCAGGAGTAAGCACCTGAGTGCCACAGGGTATAGCCCTAAAACAAAAGCAAGAACAAAGAAAAGAGTTTCTTCAACCAAATCTCAGTGGTGGTGCCTGATAAAGTACAGTAACTAACTTCATCATCATCATCATCATCCCATTGATTGTCAAATTTCTCGAGTGGTCTCAGTAATGTCTCCATTCATCCAAGCCCTGAGATTTTAGAAGCCTCTCTCTACTTGTCCATCCATCGATGCCATACTGGAAGCTCTTTCAGGGTCAGAGGAATGAGACCCAGCTTGTTACTGGCTTTGGCATATTAATACACCATGGGGAGTTTGCAAGGCTCTCCCATGTGGGCAGGAAACTCCCAGTATTTGCCAGGTTCTCCCAGAGGGAGAAGTGGGCTCTAAGATATCCGGGATATCTTTTAGCTATATCTTATAGCTCCCTTCCAGGAGCTTGCTTTTAAGTCTCTGGATGCTGGCCATTGACAGGATTACACAGCACCAGGGGCAGTCCCTGGGTGTGCTGGCCTAGCTACTGGGAAATGGAAAATCTGGGCAGAGGAGGCCCAGTCCCGATCCAAGCAGGCTTGGGGGTCTCAACCACACACCTGGGTTCCTCTGTCAGTTCCTTCATGTGTGAGGCTCATCCGAATGTGTGGAGAGGGGCCTTGAGCATGGCTGAGGCTAGGCTCTGGAGTTTTCGGCTGCTAGGAGCTCTGCTTGGGGTGGGGAGGGAAGCTAGAGCCCATTCTCTCTGAGGAGGCCCCGGGGAAGAGGGTCAGGCGTGCGGGCAATAGACTCTCTGCAGTAACTTACTTAGTGTGCCAAATTCTACAAAATTGCCAATGTCTATCCTTCGTTTTTGTCTCCCCTCCTCTTTTTTTTTTTGCTCTTTAGGTCACACCTGGTGATGCACAGGGGTTACTCCTGGCTCTGTACTCAGGAATTACTCCTGGCAGTGCTCAAGGGACCATATGGGATGCTGGGAATTCAACCCAGGTCGGCCACGTGCAAGGCAAACGCCCTACCCCCTGTGCTATCACTCCAGCCTCACCCCCTCCTCTTTCTGTTCTCCCTCCCTTTCCCTTCCATCCCTCTTTTCTCCTCCTTCTTTCAAAACACCAAGATTTAGCTGAACAAATAGCCTACCCTGGTAGCACCACATTTTCCAGTGTCTTTTTTGGTTAAGAGACACATGACACATAGGACTAAATTCTTGCAATTAGAATGTTAGTAAAAGGGATATGAACAATACAAGTGCCACATTTTGGGGGAAACAGAGGTGCTGGGGCTCAGGAATTCCTCCTGGCTCTGTGCTCAAGAGTAACCTCCTGGCAATGCTCATGATACCATAAACAGTGCTGAGGATTCTACTGGGACTGGCTACCGGCAAAGCAAGTACCTTACTCCTCTGTACTATTTCTCAGTTCTCAGGATCAAATTTCTTTTGTGGAGACTGGGGACATACCAGACAGTGCTCAGGGCTTACTCCTGGCTCTGAACTGAGGCATCCCTCCTGGCAAGTTAGTGACACCACATAAGAGGCTGGGAATGGAATCTGGGCAGCCACATGCAAGGCCTTACCCACTATACTATCACTCTGGCCTCAGGGAAACATTTTTTAGAGAGTAGATGGCCATTCTCCATTTCCTCCTGTGTGGGAAATGGCAGCAACTCAGCATCCCTCTTAGAACAACATTGAGAGCTACCACGGAAGAGGGATGGGTTCCCCTAGTGCCAACATCTCTGGATGGCAAGAGCTGGGGGGGTCTCTGGAGCTCCAGCCTCTCCACTTTGTTCAATGGAAGAATTTGCTTCCATCATATTTAATATTCTACCTTTTGGGGTCTCTGCAGGGAAGTTAGACCTGTAGCCTGATTCACTTAATGAGCCTCTCTTCTTGAATGAACTTAGCTTAGCTGTGGGTCCCAGAGGCGTTACCCAACCAATTGGTTCTATCCAAGCAGCATTAATGTGAGCTTTTTTCAGTGTGACTTTCCAGGGGCTGGAGTGATAGCACAGCAGGTAGGGAGTTTGCCTTGCATGCTGCCAACCTGGGTTCAATTCCCAGCATCCCATATGGTTCCCTGAGCACGGCCTGGGGTAATTCCTGAGTGCAGAGCCAGGAGTGACACCTGAGCATCGCTGGGTGTGACCCAAAAAGCGAAAAAAAAAAAATGAGCTCGTCTCATTGGTCAGAGTGATTTCCCAGTTTAGACATATCAGTTAGCCCATTTGGCCATCTTTCTTTTTTTTTTTTATTGCTGTTTTAGTTTGTTTGTTTGTTTTTGTTTATGAGTCACACCAGACCAGCAGTGCTCAGGAATTACTCCTGGATCTGCCCTTAGGGATCACTCCTGGCAGGGTTGGGGGACCATTTAGAATGCTGGGGACTGAAACCAGGTCAGCTACACGTAAGACAATCTCTCTCTGGCTCCTGATCACATTTCTTTTACTCTCTCTCTCCATCTCTTCCTACTCCTTTTCTCTTTCTTTTATGGTTCAGGTGGTCTAACTACTTGGAGAAGAACAGGAGCCAAGGATAAACAGGCTTTGTCTGCTAACTCACAACATCTTGGGGTAAATGGGATTCAAAACAAAAGGACTGAGTATGAGATTCCGAGATAGATGAAGTCTTAATTACTTGGAACTTGATTAACCATAGCTCTCTGTTAATGAAAACGTTTATAGCACATAGTTAAAAGAAAAAACCTCCAATGGAACAAAATGTTAAAATGGTTCATTTAAAAAATAAATTTCCTGGGTCTCCATGCCAGACAGCCCCACTGTCTCTTCAGCCACAGTGTTGTCCACAACTCCCTCTGACAAGGGTTTGTCTCGAAGACTCTGAGGTTGTCATTCCAATCCTGATTTATCAAAATGAGCACTTTCATTTGAAGGAGGAAATGTCTTACTTATCTATTTTAAGGAATTTTTGTTAAGTAAATATTCTACAGGGCTCAAGACACTTACCTTGCATGTGGCAGATCCCGGTCTGATCCCCAGCATGGTGTGGTTCCCTGAGCATCTCCGGAGTGACTCCCAAGCACAGAACTGAGAGTAGTCCCTAAACACTGCCAGGTGTGGTTCCAAGCCAAAAATAAATAAATAAATAAATAAATACTCTTTGAAAATAAATATTTAAGGCTGGCAAGATAGTACAGCAGATACTCCACTTTTCTTGCATGTAGCTGACCCAGATTCTTTCTCAGCACCTCAGATAGTCCTCCCAAGCATTGCCAGAAGTAATGAATGCAGAGCCAGGAGTAAGCCCTGGGCACAGCTGGGAATGGCCCCAAACACAAAGCAATAAAAAAATCACACGAGTCACGAAATCCCGTTGATCGTCGAATTTCTCGAGCGTCTCAGTAACCTCTCCATTCGTCCTATCCCTGAGATTTTAGAAGCCTCTCTCTACTCGGCCTTCCCAACAATGCTGCATTGGAGGCTCTTTCAGGGTCAGGGGAATGAGATCCAGCTTGTTACTGGCTTTGGTATATGGATACACCATGGGAAGCTTGCGAGGCTCTCATATGTGGGCAGGAAACCTCCAGCAGCCCACCAATTTCTCCCAGAGGGAGAAGTAGGTTACAAGATATTTGGGAGCTTGTTTTTATGTCTCTGGATGTTTGCCATTGATGGGATTACACACACCTGAGTTCCTCTGCCGGTACCTTCATGCGTGAAGCTTGTCCAAACGTGTAGAGAGGGACCTTGAGCATGGCTGTGGCTAGATTCCGGTGGTCTTTGGCTGCTGGAAGCTCTGCTCCAGGTGGGGAGGGAAGCTGGAACCCATCCCTTCCGAGGGGCCCCAGGGAAGACAGCCAGGCGTGCGGGCAAGAGACTCTCTGCATCACTCTCTTCTGGGAGCTTGCTTTTAAGTCTCTGGATGTTGGCTGTTGATGGAATTACACATGCCTGAGTAATAAAAAATAAAAGGAAAAATTTTGATTTTTGTATATTTTATTTTCATAAAGTAGTTCAAAGAAAGAAATATCTTATAAAAATGCAAAGCTATATGTTCAAGGATGTTTATTCAGAGTTGTCATATCAGTAATAAATCTGGAGGCAACCAACATGCATTAACAGTAACTAAACTTTAAATTATGGTTTATCATATTAGAGAAGACAAGGAGACAGTCCTATTTTATCTGGCCAAAACATACATGGAATATTTTTAGCAAATGATTTTATTAATAAAGCAAACTACCAATATTAAGAAAAATATCACAGAAAACCACAAATAAAGGTACTGGTAGTGGCTATCTCTGAGGAATAGAATTAGGGAGACAGAAGATAATTTTTATAATTTACTCTAATAACTTGGTACTGTTTTATAATAGTGAGAATTAACTGTTGGGTAGAAATCATCTTTATGCTGTATTCTGTCCTTTGATGAATAGAATATAGGAGTGGCCAACAATAACAACAGCAACAATTAAAATTAGATAGCACCTACCTAGTGTTTGGTACTATATTTCATTTATGTTAGTCTGTCTTGTTTTCATAAATATGCCATGAGATATGGTAGAGCGATAGCACAGTGGGTAGGGCGTTTGCCTTGCATGCAGCCTACCTGGGTTTGAGTCCTCCATACCTCTCAGAGAGCCTCGAAAGCTATTGAGAGTATCCCGCCCACATGGCAGAGCCTGGCAAGCTATCTGTGGTATATTCAATATGCCAAAAACAGTAACAAGTCTCACAATGGAGATGTTACTGGTGCCCACTAGAGCAAATCAATGAACAACGGGATGACAATGTGACAGTGCTACAGTGCCATGAGGTTAAGTACCATCACGCTCTCCATCACACAGATGAGAAGGCACCCAGGAGGCTAAGCCCAAAGTAACTGTTAGGGTCCGGTGTCAATAATTTCTCCCTCTCCAAACCTGCACAAAGAGTTCAGCCAGTAATGTAATACACAAGTGGAGTTTATTAAGCAAGCCAGCTGGGGTCAAGCTTCTAGGCACACAGGCCCAAGCAAGACCCCGAACAAGGGAAAAGCCACAAATTTTATAGTCAGTGCTTACATCATAGCCTGCACTTATGAATTTTAGCAAAAACATAAGTGAAAATGCAAGTTTCGTAATTCTGAAGAAAACATACTTTCAAATAGTACAAACAGGCAGTTACAGATAGGTGATCTAGACATGTTTTCAGAACATTCTGGCAGCTACCCACCCTGCTTGTGTCTGGGTGGCTTCTATAGACAGTGAATAGCAGTTATGAAACTATTTGCCAAGGTCGAGTTTTCAGCCTAGTTGTCTTTCCCTTGCAGATGGCCATTGGAGGGGAAGGGAGAAGTGGGATTTTAAGAAAAACAAAAAGGTTTAAGTAAAACAAAATGTGAAGCAGGAACCAGGCATGATGGAGTTGCTCCTGCCCTGCTCCGTGTCCAGCAATAACCAGGTGATCCAGGCAACCTGGTTCCGAGGTTGCTCTTAACCTCTCCACTGCATTATGTTGATTAATTGATGGAATGAGCGAATGAATGAATGAATGCTAGAATTAAAAGAGAGTTTTCTGGCGAAGTCTCTGATAAGTTGAAGAATTAATGAACTGGCAAAGTTCATTCCCAGAGCATTCTGCTTAATCAAGGTTCAACAATTTATCTTTCACTGCAAGGTAATGGGTTGTTAATACTCAGAGTCTTCCAAATGCTCAAAAGAGACTGATGTGAACAGTTGTTGATGACTGACTGGGAAAGGCTGAACATTTTAATTTAAAGTAAGTGGAAGAATTAATTGCCAGCAAATTAAAAGCCTTCCACTGCCACTTGCCTGCCTCCTCAGTCCTCTGCCTTCTGTCCGGAACAGTAACAAGGCCAGTGTGAGCCGAGGTGTGACCAGTTGCCTTCTCCCTTCCCAGCTGCCTGGTTCTGCAGATTATGCTTACATGTGGGGCCTGGAATTGGAGAAAAGAGTTTCGGTGGCCTGAAACAACTCTATTCTTTAAGGGAACAGCAGGCCTCCCTGCTAGAGAAAAGGCTGAAGCATGGCCGGGGGTTCCCAAAGTGAAGGTGGTAGACTCGACACCTTGGGACAGACAGAATGCCTGGAATACAGAGGAGCTTCTCTCAGCATCTGCTGTTGACACAGTCACAGCATTAGACATTTTCATGCCATAGAGGAAATTCTAAGAAAACAACTTTAAAAAAAATTATTTCAATGCCTTTCTAGGTATAGCACTGTCTGTAGCACTGTCATCCCATTGCTCATTGATTTGCTCAAGCAGGCACCAGTAACGTCTCCATTGTGAGACTTGTTGTTACTGTTTTTGGCATATCAAATACGCCACAGGTAGTTGTTGGGCTCTGCCATGTAGGTGGGATACTCTCAGATAGCTTGACGGGCTATCTGAGAGGGACAAAGGAATCCAACCCGGGTTGGCTGTGTGCAAGGCAAATGCCCTACCCGCTGTCTATCACTCCAGCATTTCTAGGTACAAAATCTAAAAATAACGTCCATATAGCATATTAAGCTTGCTTTATGTGCAAACTTCTGTGGGAAGAGCAGGTGAATTTGAAATAGTTGCTATTTTCAAAAATCTTGGAATCTGATATACTCCACATCCTCAGTGAGGCTAAAATAGGAAAAACTTGTAAATTCAGAGCTTAGGAAAAGCATTATCTTTTTTTTATATGTATGTTTTTTAATTGAGACACCATGAGAACAGTTACAGGGTTTTCAGGATCAAGTCTCAGTCATACAATGATCAAACCTCCATCCCTTCACCAGTGTGCATGATCCACCACCAAGAACCCCAGACACCCTCGCTCCCTCTCCACCTCTGCCTGTGTGGCAGATGATTTTTAATTAACTCTCTCATTGCTATGATAACATTCAATTTTTGACCAAAAACTCACTATCATTATTTGGAGTTTTCCCCCCAGCAGTCAGACCTATCAGAATGGCATCATTAGACCATATGTTTCCTATTGTTGATAACAATGAGCATATGATGTTGCACGGTCGTGAAATTGGAGGCCCAGTTTTGGGATTCTCATATTAAGTCCAGAGGTATTTCTGCCAGCAGCCGCTGGGTTCCGAGATTGGTTTGTGTGCCTCTGGGATCATGGCTGTTCACGATCCGGGGAGCTGTTCATGGGAGGCTGCTGGGGTCTCATTAGGGCAGGAAGCAGGGCTGGTTTTGCCCCCCCACACCCCCATTGCAAGATTCCCCATGCATCCCATCATTGCAAGCTCCTACTTCTTTGTCCAATTGGCACTAAACGGTGGTGGTCACCATGCTGCCGAGAGGGGAAAAGGATGAGGACAAAAACCCTTTCCCTCCCAGGGCTGCACAGGACCATAGTTTAGTTCAAAGTCCACTAGTGGAGCTGCCAGCAGCCTCTGGGTTTCTGTGCCTTTGGTATAATGGCCGCTTAGGAGTGGCGGAGCTGTTCCTGAGCGTTTCTTTGGATATCAGGAAAGCTTTGGAGAGATATCCCAGTCCCACAAACCGGAGCCATGTTAGTAGAAGCTCAGTGTCACCAGGACTCCATCTGGAGAAGGCGGGGACTCTGCACCTTCTCCGTCTGGCGCCCTGGTGTTTTTGGCCCGGTTTGGCATTTTT
Source organism: Sorex araneus (assembly GCF_027595985.1). NCBI lineage: Eukaryota > Metazoa > Chordata > Mammalia > Eulipotyphla > Soricidae > Sorex > Sorex araneus. The sequence goes on along the minus strand of NC_073304.1, from coordinate 146,229,459 downwards.
ATTTTAAATCTTTTTTCTCCTTTTGAGACACACCTGGCAGTGCTCAGGGCTTAAACCTAGCTCTGTGCTCAGGGGACTATGTGGGACTAGGGATTGAACTGGAGTTGGCCAAGTGCAAGGCCAGCACCTTTAACCATTATATGTCTCTGGTCCTGGAGTTGAGATTTTTCTTGTTAGCCAGAAGCATGACAGAGTTAAACAAAGGTCAAACTCATTAACAACTGAGCCTGACTGAGAATGTTTTCTAAAAGTAATTAAGGGAGGCATTATCAGAAAATGAATTGGGCACTTTGAGGAGACACACCTTGTACTTGGGGAAGGATTAGAGATTCTAGCCCCAGAACTGGCATGCAGCCGACCCGTGTTCAATTTCTCCGTCCCTCTCGGAGAGCCCGGCAAGCTACCGAGAATATACTGCCCGCACGGCAGAGCCTAGCAAGTTACCCGTGGTATATTCGATATGCCAAAAACAGTAACAAGTCTCATAATGGAGACATTACTGGTGCCCGCTCAAGCAAATCTATGAGCAACAGGATGACAGTGATAGTGACAGTGACAGTGTCAGAGGCCTAAAGCCAGAATAGGAGATAATGGGGGAGGACTCCATTTGAACTAAATCAGTGACACTGGGATTCCTTCACCTTCAATAGAGAACATTCATGGGGTTGTTTTCTCTGGTTTTATCTCTTGTAATCAGGAATAAAGAATAAAGAACTCAGGTGGCTCTTGGTGTACCCAGAGGGCGCTTAGTTGTCCTCAGTACTCTGCTGAGTGTACCTTAAATGAAAGATAGTCGAGTGTGGATGCATGGGTGAGGGCCAGCAGGTCCCCTTTGAACTCACCCTCCCCTTGTTGAAATGCTTCAAGGAGGTGACTCAGTCCCAAGATCTGCTAAGGTTTGACTCCTTATAGTCATTGCAACAGTTAAAGCAAGATCTGCATAGGGACTGAATTCTATTTCTGTTGATCCCATTCTTCATCCCTGGGTTTACTTTCTCTATCTCCCTCCAGTTACCACCCAAGTTATACTTTCTTATTTTCTGCATTTTTCCTAGAGATGCCCTCCACTCTATATTCGAGTACTATGTGTGTCCTGTCCTCTGTTAGCTCTTGTGTTTATGCCAGTGAGTATCAGTGCATGCCTATGTAGCATGGGTTCTATGAGTGTAATTCTGTGTGTGTTGGTATACTGTTGTATCCAATGTGTACTGTTTATCAGCATACATGTGTTTGTGTGTGTGTGTCTGTGTGCTGGTGTATATGGTGTAGTGTAGAGACCCGTGTGTGTGCGTGCTTGTGTGTGTGTGTGTGTGTGTGTGTGTGTGTGTACTGGATATACTGGTCTATATATAGAATGAAATGACACAGAGACATGACAGATATCAGGGACTTAAGCCAATGCCCTAATGCCAAGCTAAAAAAAAAAAAAAGCTAACTTGCTGAACTGAAATCTGACAGTTACAGCTTTTCTTAGTCAAAGCTTAGAAGAGGAAAATTACTTGGTTCAGTTTCAAATAAGCTACCCATGGTGTATTCGATATGCCAAAAACAGTAACAAGAAGTCTCACAGTGGAGATGTTACTGGTGCCCACTTGAGCAAATCAATGAACAATGGGATGACAGTGCTACAGTGCATTATTCTACTTCTTACATTTTTTTCACTTCATAATCCATTTTGGGAACCTTTTAATATCAGTTCATGAGAACTCTCTCTATGCTCCTTTCACAAACTAAGGTACCTATAGTTTGATGAACCATAATGTATCAAATCCTTTTTGGCAGTATTAACTTAAAAAACTGAGACTACTGAAAAAGCAAAGCAGGGACAAAAAGACTGTACAGGACATGTCCTTCTCTCCCAGAAGGGAGCATACCATGACGTTCACCATAACCATGCCGCTGGACCCTGCACTTGGCTGTTTCACTTGGGGTGCCCCAGAGGGGACCACGTGAGAGCCCTCCCTGCCCCAAGGGATCCAGCCCCAGCAGCTGAAAACCTCCAGAACTCAACTGCCGCCCTGCTCACGGCTGCTCTCCACATGCTCGGGCTGAGCCTCAACCCACGAGTGAACTTTTTCCTGGACCACTCATAGGACACACTCTATTCATATTCCAAGAGTGCCACAACACACTTGATGGTATTCAAAGTAGGAAGCAACAACCTTATGGGAAATATTATATTATTTTGCTTCTGCTTTGGGAGAGGAAACACCCAAAATATGGTAGTAAGAAGGTGTAATGGTGGTAGGATTGGTGTTTGAACATTAAATGTAATAAAATATCGTGAACTACTTTATAGAATATATTTTTTTAAAAGTACAGGGAAGAAAGTACCTGCCTTGCATGTGGTCAACCCCAGTTTGATCCGTGGCACTACATAGGGTCCTTCTTGCACTCTGTTCTCTGATCCCTGAGAACAGAGCCAGGAGTGCCCCCACACCAAACAGCAAACCACATTTATTTAGGATTGAAGAACTGCAATTTGGTACACACAAATTCAAATGAAAACCTAAACTAGACCCCAAGAAGAGATAAAAGTTGGTGATTACCCAGGGCATCTCGGAGGGGACAGGCATGTCCCTCCACCTGCTCCAAATAAACCCCAGTGGCTACAAACCTCCAGAACCCAATTGCCGCCAAGGTCACAACTGATCTTCACAGGCTCTTCCAGAGACCCCCTCTTCCCCGTCCCCTTCGCCCCTCCCCCTCCACGGGTGCATGAGAATGAATCCACTGTAAAACCCTGTGACTGGAAACTCCAGGCTTCATGGAGTCAGGAATGAGCTCCCATTTCCCCGCCCTTCCTGTTTCCTGGCAGTCACGGCCTCAAATTGCCTCTGGGCACCTTTAAGTGCATTAATGGCCATGATCCAGAGACTCACATATGAATATCAGAAGAGAGTAGCACGTTGCAGAGATGCCGCCAGAACCCAATTATTTAAAATTTTAGAATTCCTGAACATCTCATACTATTCATAACAAACAATATGAAATAAATTATTTAGCATCTTCCTATAGGGCAAGCTTGAGTGGTGGTGAGAAAATTTGAGATAATGGTGGTGGGAAGGTGTAATGGTGGTGGGATTGGTGTTGAAATATTGAATGTAATCAATTACTGTGAACAACTTTATGAAAATAAAATTGAAAACAAATTTTTGAAATAAAAAGGAAGGAATTAAAGTCTCTCCAGTGGAAAAAATTTTCATTAGTTAAGTAAATAGAAATGAGTAAGAGTTACAGATAAAGATGTACTTCATTAATTTCTCATATATATGTGTGTGTTTATATATATGTATATATAATATATATACACACACATATATTATTCCCAACAACAAAGAGAAAAATGGTCAATAAAAGTTTTAAAGAAAAAAAAGTTTCAAAGAACAACAACAACAACAAAACTTTGGTGGTTCCATGAGAAAAGAGAAAGATTAGGCAGGGGATTAAAGACAAGAGTTAATATTAATTATTAACAAGCTGAAATTATTCTTGGCTTCACATAACTTGTTTCTGATTCTAGTCTCTGACAAAAATAAAATCCATATCTGGCAGTTCTCACAATCTCTCTCCAAAAATTCTTTGCTGCATGACTACTTTCTAGACTAGGTGATAGGTTAGTTTCTTTTTTTCCCTAAATGTTGTTTTAGTAAAGTACCATGAATTCGAAACTTATTTATAGTTGGGTTTTTGACACACAATGTCCCATAACCAATCCCACCACCAGTGTCAAACTTCCACTGAAGAGGAGGGCAGGTTAAGGGTTAAATTTGCCTTTGTAACTGCTTGGCTGCTTTGAAAGATGTTTTCGAGACCTACTGCTGGGCAGGAAAAGGTCAACAAATGGGCCAACAAACTGCTTTAGGAACTGTAAGCAAACATTTGTGAGGAAACAGTTAACAGTTAACAAATGTTGAGATTAGCAATTTAAGTGACCTATGTGTGATTCCCTTTGATCCAATATGTGTAATTCCCTTTGGTCCAATATGTGTGATTCCTTTTGATCCAATATGTGTGATTCCCTTTTCTCCCCCCAAAGGGTACAAAAATGGTTTGCGTTTTGAGTTCGGGGCCCTCAGCTTTGCCGCCTTCAGGTACGGTTGATGGTCCCAACATAGACATGTTGTCTTGAATAAATCCCGTGCATTTGCAGAAAGAGTTGTCTTGGTTTTGTTCCTTTATTCCTTCGCGCCTCCCCCGGGCAGAGATCTGCCGACCCTTAACACCACCAGTGTACCCAGACCCCCTCTCCTAACTGCTAACCCCAACCCCAGCCTTCCATCTTGACAGGCAGTTTTAAATTTGGTTATTAAGGTTTGGATCTCTTGATCACAATGTTGTTGACTCTGGGTTTGGATATTTAGTCCTATCATTCCTAACACCACCAATCTACCTGAGTCCCCTTGACCTCTACCTTTGTTATTTCTCATCTATCTCCTCTCCCCTTCAACTTCACTCATTTCTTTCCTTCTCCTCCCTATACTCTGGGGCCAAGCATGACCTATGTCTCCCCCTCTTAAACTGTTGCATTTCTGTTAGGGTGCAGATCAAGATCTCCCTTACCAACAAGGAGTCCAGAGACTGCAAACAGCAAGCAGGGTTTATTGTAAGACTGTCTAGCCAGGGTCCAGCCACCTACACAGACACTCAGGTCCAGCAGGTGGGGCAAGATCCAGTGCTTCTTCAAAGGAGATCTTATATAGGCCTTCCCCGGCCGTTACAGCAGAGCCTGCACATTTCATAGCCAATAGATGTGTAATATTACAAATTTTCTTAACCAATCCATTTAAAAGGATATCACTTCTTAGCCTATGGTTTTAGAGATCAGTATCCACACCAATATTCAGGAATGTCCCGGTTCTGGGGGCAGTCCTGGGTCTTGTGACATGGGCCTTGTGATATGGGTCTTGTGATATGGGTCTTGTGATATGGGTCTTGTGGGAAGCATCTGGTTATCTGGTCTGACCACCACCCTTCTTGCGACCTGAGGTGCCTGTATCCAAATTCCTTGCTCAGGGACAGAAAAACAGGGTATTCTACAATGCGGGCTCCTGTAAAAAGAGTCTTAAGAAAGATAAATTGATTCTTGTGGTCTGTCCTGGGCCAGTCCTTCACATTTCCTCATCCAGTTACTCTAAACAGGTGATAAGTTTTAACCCAATTCACACAAGTATTGTGATTACACTATGAGATACCTGTTCAAAATTTTAAATGGCCCAACAGATGTTAATGGTTCACAATAGACATTTGGGTTGTTGCAACAACAAACAGTAACTCAGCAGATAACAAATTCTGATGACTGTTACTACACTAGCCATTATGAGGGCATTAACCAAGGGATGCTTTCAAGAGGAGAGGGAAGAACGTCCTTTCCTCCTCCAATTACGTACTACTATGTTTCGTGAATATTTGTGTGGTCGAGGTGCTGAGACAAGGACCACAGAAGAAATGTATTTCATAGAGGGTCTAGGTTCTCTCTGACTCTTAGACAAAGGTAGAGAGCCCTGTGATCTCCTTTTATTGATCATGGTACCTCTAAAGGGTACAATATAGGTCACCCAAAGGCATCAAAAGAAGTTACAGGAAGAACTTTGAAGCAGTAGAATATGTTGTTTCCTTGTACCTACAGGCTTGTAGCCTGGGGGGGGTAAGATACAAAGCCAAAACCAAAACCTTTCTTGGGCTACAGGCACTTGGATTTACATCCCAAAGACAAGGCTGGGCGGCCACCTAAAATCTACACTTCAAATACAAACTGGGCAGGCACTTGAAATCTACATCCCAAAGACTACTCTGGGCCAGAGCCTGAAATTTACAATATCTAAGATCAGGCCTGGCTAATACCTGAGATCTGCATGTCAAAGACCAGCCAGGCTTCAGTGAGAAAAAGAAAACTGCCCCTTTCAATATACTGAAATTATTTTCTGAAGGCAGCTTGAAGGGGAAAAATGTTCCTGTCTGTAGTACAGTCTACCTGGGCTCACCCTGATAGCTCAGTCCATCTCCAACACTAGTATTTCTTTTCTAATAACTTGGTGGTCAACAATGGAATCTCACTATAGTGGAATTTGGGTCTTGTGATACAGAAAAAATTGATTAGGCATGTATTTAAGAGATGTTTGTGTCTCAATTGATTCTGCTTTGGAATTTCCTGCACCGCAGCATAGGGGGTATAATTCCATTCTTTGATTTGATAAGGATCTTTTCTCGCGCTGGAGAAGTTTGAGTTCTCATTTGAACATTCTACCTTAACTTTCAGTAAACTTCCTTTACTTCAAAAATAAATAAAAGAAAATGAACTGTTTGCTTTGTGACCTACCTCTTTACATCCTTTGACCAGTTTTTTCCAGGGAGCAATTAATCTTTTTTTAATTGACCTGTAGGAGCTCTTCATTGTAGATAAGTGAGGAATAGGAAGGGGCACAGCTATTGTAGATAAATAAGGAATAAAGAGGGGGTCAGCTATAGTAGATAAGTGAGGAGTAGGGAGGGGGTCAGCTATAGTAAATAAGTGAGGTGTAGGGAGGGGGCCAGCTACTGTAGGTAGTAGGGAGGGGGCCAGCTATTGTAGATAAGTGAGGAGTAAGAAGGTTCACTGACTGAGATGGTTCACCACCTCATCGTGGCGAGAAGGTGGCAATGGTGCCAACCGGCGAAGATCAAACCAACAGATGCTGCCCAGAGATACAGGCAGGTGCAGGGCTGGACTCCTTGCATCAACTGTGTCGATCTGGCCAGTATTTTCTGTATGTGAGCAGCATGTCCATGCATAAGGTATGTGGCGTGTTTTTCAGCATACAGATTATTACAACATGCCACCCATATGGCAGAGCCTTGCAAGCTACCAGTCGCATATTCAATATGCCAAAAACAGTAACAAAAATGGGCCTCATTTCATTGACCCTGAAAGAGCCCCCAGTATGTCAAGGCTGCTAAAATCTCAGGGCCGAACTAGGCTGCCAAAATGAAGAAGGACTAAAATGACTGTCTGCACTTTTAACACATGTATGCTGGCATCAGAAGCATCCGTCAAGGACCTGATGGAGCAAGTGCAGAAGATCAAGTCTGACGTCATCGGATTGACTAAGACTAGAAGGTATCAATCACATCACGCCATTTTCAACACTGGAGAATAACTATTCCTTGGAACATGCGACAGTAGAGGCATCAGTGGTGTCGGTGTCCTCAAAAACACGAACTTGGACATGAGCATTGATTCATTCGAATGCCTAACAACCCGAATCGGACGCTTACATTTGAATAGATGTGGCTCATTTCCAGCAGTTTCTCTCCTCATTGTGTATGCATCAACATCCAATGACGATGAAGAAGAAATTGAAAATTTGTACATGGAGCTGGAGAAGTTCTATAAAGAAGACCACACCTTCTACAAGGTCATCATCTGTGATTTTAATGCCAAGATAGGACCAAGAAGGTCACCTGAAGAGCTCCAAATCGGGACCCACAGCCTAGAATGGAACGAACAGGATGAGAGACTGTCTGAGTTCATCATGTTGACCGAGACCATCCATGGTAATTTCAGTTCCAGAAGGCTGAATCTAAACATTGGACATGGAGTCTCCCAGTGGACAGTTCCAAACGAAATTTACCACATCATATTCAATCGATGGTTTTGCCTGACTTATGTTGCTGTTGTCCCAAAATTCCAAACAGAGTCAGACCACCATCTCCTTCATGCTAAATTATACTTCACAAAGCAGGAAGAAAGGGCTGCAAGGTTTAAGAAGAGAACTCCCAGAACAGCCACCAATTGGGAGCTCCTTGGTACTATTGTGGCAATATGGGAAAATGCCATCATTGACAACATTGACAAGGAAAACGATTGACTGGTTCAGCACCTCCATGACTGTGAGAGGAATGCTGAGAGAAAGCCACAGAAAAGATGCCTATCTTCAGAAACTCTAGAACTCATTCGCCAACGTGGTTTGGCACAAGCCTCAGACAATCACAAGCTAATGTCCGAGCTCGCAAAACTGTGAAGAGAAGCAATAAAGGAAGGCCTCAAAGAGAGAAGAGCAGCAGTGTTGGATGATGCAACAGAAGCCAGGGAAACTATTTGCAAATCCCACCTGTCCTTTGCCAACTACAAGACTAAGACATCCTGATAGATCTATCACATCTTCCAGAAGGGCAATGGAAAAGGTTATCCATGACTTCTACTTGGATCTCTTTGATACCCACGTCCACTTGCCCACATACCAAATTCCACAAGATGGATATGTCATTCTCAGTGTTCTCCCTTCCGAAATCTGATATGCCATTTTGTCGGTAAAGAAATGTACAGCACCTGGTCCAGACAAGGTCATACCTGAACACCTGAAGAATCTACTGGCAGTACTTGTCAATACACTGGCTTGTCTCTTCACATGCTACTTATCTGAATGCAAGTTTCCATCCCAATGGAAAACCAGCAGGACCGTTCTGTTGTACAAGAAGGGAGACATCCAAGACATCGGCAACTATCTCCCAATCTGCTTGTTGTCCATCGTCTACAAGTTATTCACTTGAGTCATCCTGAATAGGATTGGCAGAACAAGAGATGAAAGACAACCATGTGAGCAAGCTGAGTTCTGAAAAGAATTCAGCATGATCGATCCACACAGTGACCAAGCTCACTGAAGTTTCACAAGAGTTCAAGATGCTGCTCTGTCTAACGTTCTTTGATTTAAAGAAGGCCTTTGATTCTTCTGAGAATGAAGTAATCATCGAAGTCCTAGCCAAATAGGGCATAAAAATTCAGTACATCAGGAATCTCCATGAGCTGTATTATAGATTCACCATCAGGATCTCACCATTGTACAAAGAAGTGATCATCGACATAAAGAGAGGGATTCGGCAGGGCAACACCATTCCACCGAAACTCTTTAGTGCCACCCTCGATAACATCATACAACTGAAATGGGAAGGAATGGGAGTGAAGATAGACAGTTGGTAACTATACCACCTCCACTTGCTGATGACATTGTTCTAATAACACCAGACAATAGCCACACAACACAAATGCTGGCTGACTTCGACCGTGAGTGGGGAAAGGTCGGACTGCAGCTGAATCTCACAAAGACAATGTTCATGAAAAAGGACTAGTTCCTGACGTTCCATTTTCTCTCACAGAATGAACATCTCTGAATACAGCAGTTATGTGTACCTAGGTTGAGAACTCAACATGACTAACGACCTGGCACCTGAGCTGTGTATGAAAAAGAGAGCTGCGTAGAATTCCTTCAAGAGAGTCAAAGAAGGTGTTAAGAGGACAAAGAACTCTGGACACATCTATTCAACTCCACAGTTCTTCCTGCACTAACATATGCCTCAGAGACCTGGGCCCTGTGAAAACAGGATAAGAACGCTACTCGGATCTCCCAAAGAGGAATCAAAAGAGCTATGCTTGAAATATCACGTTTCACTCAAGTGAGAGAAAGAATCCAGAGTTCTGACCTCTGTAGATGATCAAGAATCAGGGACATTGTCTCATTTGTCAAGGAATCAAAAATCAGATGGGCCGGGCATGTAATGCAATTTGTAGATGACCACTGGACTAGAGCTGTTACTGACTGGATTCCACGGGATGTCAAAAGAACGCGTGGCTGCCCACCTACAAGTTGATCAAATTTCTTCATCAAGATGCTGAATGAATGGATTGAGGCTCTTTGCTTTCCTGGAGCAAGCAGACATCATTGGGCTACACTAGCACACGACAGGGACAAATGGAGGCGTTACTGGCACCTGCTCAAGCAAATCAATGAGCAATGGGTTGACAAGTGATCCAAGTGATCCAAGTAGGAGCTCCTAATACTAATACTATGAACATTAAACATTAAATCTAATCTGTGAAATAGCTATGCTCCCTGTTTGCCATTTTTCTTTTTAGTTCACTCAAGTGGGGTTGTTTCTTTGTCGAGTTGTTTTTTCTTTTTTCTTTTTTTTGTCAAGCAAAGATTTAAAAAATTTATAGAATTTAACGTTTAAATTTTACTTTGTGCTTTCTAAATGTATGTGTCATGGAAAGACTTCCTCTCTTCTAGTTTTGTCTTTGGGTTTTCCTTTGAGGGGCTTAAGAAGGGTGATAGGCCGCAGCCAGCAGTGCTCACTGCTTGCTCCTGACTCCGTCCTCAGGGATTGCTCCTGATGGTGTTTGGGGATCATATGGGAAGACTGGGATGGAACTGGGGTCAGCACATGTACAAGACACATGACTTAACCCTTGTACCGTCTCTCCTAGACCCTTATCTGATTTTAGATAGGAAGAACTTCCCTTTTTGAATCTGTTTTACACTTCCTATTTGATTCATTTGGAATGAATCTTGGCAAAATCCTTAAAACACATCCAAACTTGTTTTTTCCAAAATAGACCCACAGTTATTCTAACACTACTATTAAACAGCATGCCGTTTTCCTGTACAGATTTGCAAAGGTTCCTCTATAATAAACTTAATCCCTGTATATATTTGAGTCTATTTTTGAACTGTTATACTCTTCCTGCTGTGCCAAATAATAGGAAGTTTTAAACTACACACATCAGTGAGCAATCAGCAAAAACAGAAATATGTCCTCAAGATCAGAGAAATCTGGAGAATGAAATAATACTGAACTCACTATCTTCATGGTAACACTCAATCTTTACAGTTTAACCATAAACTGAAAGTATGGCAAGAAGGTTTTGATTTTTTTAAATGATGCTCCCGTGTGGGATAACTGATGAAATCAAACACATCCAGAAAATTCTTGTGGTTCTTTCATGTTTCTCATGGGTTCCTGACCACCTAACCAGAATCCTGGGGCACAAATGTGAATATCTGCTCAAGACAGGCCAATCTGAGCCATTCTCAGAAATTTCTAAAATTAAAATCAGAAAAAGAGTCCAATATTCTTGGTGGAGGCAGTTATGAAAGGTAGACTTAGCTGGAAGCTAGTACAGCAGGTAAGGCACATGTGGTTCCCTGAGCACTAACAAGAGTGATCCCTGAACACAGAGCCGGGACTAAGCCCTAAGCACCATAGACTGTAGTCCAATAACAAACAAAAGGAAACAAACAAAAAAGTCAGACTTGGCACTACCACCATCAAGGCTTCCATCTTTAAAGGACTGCCAGAGGGCAGGAAAAGAAGAAAACTCAGAAAAGCATCAGTGATGAACTCAGCAATGAAAGGAATAGATGGGGCAAGAGAGAGAGAACAGCAGGTAGGGAACTCACCTTGCACACTTCCAGCCTAGATCCAATCCCTGGCACCACATTTGATCTCCAAGCCCCACTAGGAGTGAGCCCTGAGCCCAGTAGAGTAAGCCCTACACACTGCTTTGTGTGGCTCCCAAACCAAGTAAATAAAAGGAATGGAGGAGAGATACACATGATCGTAAGATTCAACATGGGTGAAAGAATCCAGGCAAAGGTAAGATTTCTCCTATCTGTTTTAGCTTATACCAAAGTCTTGCAAATGCTAACTAACCTTTGTGATGGAAGTCAGAACAGTCACTGTCAGGAAGAGGATAGACAGAATGGGGAGGTAGAGAGGGGTTAGAGAGAGATGGAAAAACTGGGCAGGGATGTGGCTACACATGTGTGAAGCCCTTAGCTTCAATCCCTAACACCATGAAACAAAGCAAAATTTGAGTGATGGCTGCATTCATGATCTTGATTGTGATCATGGCTTCAGTGGTGTATAGATATTTTGAAGCATCAACTTGTGCGCTTTATATGAGTTCATCAGGGAGACCTCAACAAAGTTGCTTTTAAAAGATAGGTACAACACAGTGTCCTTCTTTCCTGCCTGCTACCTCCTTCCCTCCCTCCCTCCGTCCTTCCCCTTCCCTTCCCTTCCCTTCCCTTCCCTTCCCTTCCCTTCCCTTCCCTTCCCTTCTCTTCCCTTCCCTTCCCCTTCCCCTCCCTTCCCTTCATTTCCCTTCCCTTCCTTTCCCTTCTCTTCCCTTCCCCTCCTTTCCCTTCCCCTTCCTTCCTTCCTTCCTTCCTTCCTTCCTTCCTTCCTTCCTTCCTTCCTTCCTTCCTTCCTTCCTTCCTTCCTTCCTTCCTTCCTTCCTTCCTTCCTTCTTTCCTTCCTTCCTTCTTTCCTTTAGTTCTTCCCTTCATTGTTCCCTCCCTCCCTTCCTTCCTTTTGTTCTTCCCTTCATTCTTCCTTCCCTCCCTTCTTCCTTCCTTCCTTCCTTCCTTCCTTCCTTCCTTCCTTCCTTCCTTCCTTCCTTCCTTCCTTCCTTCCTTCCTTCCTTCTTTCTTTTAGTTCTTCCCTTCATTGTTCCCTCCCTCCCTTCCTTCCTTTTGTTCTTCCCTTCATTCTTCCTTCCCTCTCTTCCTCCTTCCTTCCTTCCTTCCTTCCTTCCTTCCTTCCTTCCTTCCTTCCTTCCTTCCTTCCTTCCTTCCTTCCTTCCTTCCTTCCTTCCTTCCTTCCTTCCTTCCTTCCTTCCTCCCTCCCTCCTCCCCTCCCTCCCTCCCTCCCTCCCTCCCTCCCTACCTCCCTCCCTTCAACCCTCCCTCCCTCCCTCCGTTCCCGTTCCATCTTGATTGATTCTGTTGCAGTGTACCAAGGATTCTCAAAGACACTTGATTGTAGAGTTTGCAAGAGATCACACTCCTTTGGTTGTGATGCTTGTACAGGAGCTCACCAGAAATCACACTCTTTAGCTGTGATGCTCAATGCTTGTCCACTTAGGGGGATCAATTCCTGGCCATAGTGCTTGTACTTCGTTTTCAGTTGCAATGCTGGCTGGGGTTGCACAATTTACCTTCAATGTTCATGCACACACCTGACTGTAATACAGCTAGAAATCACTTCTGATTGCCAGATACAAATAATAGAACTGCCAGGATTGGCCAGTGATTTGGCAGCTGAGTTCTCTTCCAGTTCCCAGCAAAGTTGTTTTTTTTTTTAAAAAAGCAGAGATGAAGGAAAAAATTAACAAAGAAATAAGCAGAAATGTAGAGTTGTTTATATAGGAAGGAGGGAAAATAAGCAAAAGAATAAATTTAGATAGTTTCTGGTGGGGGTCAGGGGACCATTATGTGTGCTGTAGATCAAACCTGGGTCGGTCATGAGCAAGGCAAGTGCCCTACTTACTGTACTATCTTTCTGTCCCATCTATTCTTTGCCAATAGAATAATAGAATTATTTCAAACCCCATTCCCGAAGGATAACCCTAAAACTTCATTTTGACTCCTTTCTTTCTTATCTTACATATCCAGTTCTTTCTTTCTTCTTTCAATTTTATTTCTTCTAAAAATTTTTTATTGGGGGGGATTCTTTGATGGCAATAATTGGGGCACCATTCAGTGCCATGGAGTAAACTTAGGTCTCCTACTGCAAGCATGTGCTCACCCTACTAAGCTTTTTATCCCAGCCATAACCAGTAATTTCTGACCTGCATTGTCTCTCATTCCAATCTTCTAGTCCATCCTCACATCCTCTTGGGGTCCCTCTGGGCCTGTCCCTCCCTCTTCTATGCTCCATATTGCTTCTAAAGTTGCATATTTAAAAGAGATCTTATCCTTTCCCACTTCCCTTACTAAAACAGTATCAGGAATTGGTGATCATTGGGCATGTTGCTCTCATCTCTCTGAAAACTGACTCTGTTCCTCTCTAGAGCCTCGTCCTCCTTCCCAGGGACATCTGAGTCCAGTCACACGAGACTGTTTCCCTGCAGTGTTGTCTCCTAACATGTTGTCTCCAAACATGTTAAATGTCTCCTAACATCCTCCTAACTTATTTCAAGTCCAGCTCAAATGTTACCTGAGTGTCGTTTTACTTGGCTCTCTTGGGCTGAATTAATTGCTTCATCTGTTCTCATCACATTTTGATAAGATGATAAGAGCTCTTATCATCTCTGTAATTGATGAGCATGTATTTCTCACAACATGGTACACTTTGAGGAGCAGGAAATGTGTCTTATTTATCTTTAAAAACTCTCAAACAGAACAGTGTGCAAAATGTAGCAGGTGATTCACTGATTTCTTTTAATTGGCTTAAATGTGGAGGAAACGGAAATAGATCAACAGTTTTCATGCCTTCCAGAATACTCCTCAATGAAACTCTCTTTAAAATAACCTGTATTACAAGGATTTTTAAAATATTTTTTAATGAATCACCATGAGATACAATTACAGACTTACAAACTTTTGTGATTACGTTTCAGTCATACAATGATTGAGTACCCATCCCTCCACCAGTGCCCATTCTCCACCACCAATGATCCCAGTATCCCTCCTACCACCCCCATCCCATTCCCCTCCCACCCCTGTCTCTGTGGCAAGGCATTCCATTTTACTTTCTCTCTCCTTTTGGGTGTTATGGTTTGTAATACAGGTATTAAGTGGCCATCATGTTCGGTCTATAGTCTACTTTCAGCACCTATCTCCCATCCCTAGTGAGCTCTCCAACCATCCTTTACTTGGTGTTCCCTTCTCTATCTCAGCTGCCTTTTCCCCCAGCATGTGAGGCCGGCTTCCAAGCTGTGGAGGAATTCTCCTGGTCCTTATCTCTACTATCCTTAGGTGTTAGTCTCCCATTCTGTTACTTTATATTCCACAAATGAGTGCAGTCCTTCTATGTCTGTCCCTCTCTTTCTGACTTATTTCATTTAGCATTATACTCTCCATATCAATCCACTTATGTGCATATTTCATGACTTCATCCTTTCTAACAGCTTCTAGCATTCCATTGTGTAGATGTACAGAGTTTCTTCAACCAGTCATCTGTTCTCGGGCTCTCTGTTTTTTTCAAGATTCTGGCTATTGTAAATAGTGTGCAAAAACATACAAATGCAGATATCATTTCTTTTTTTTTATCTGTGAGAAGAAAACTTGAATATGCTCCTGAGGGACACAAAAAAGTCTCATATAAATAAAAATGACTCTAAGAGCAGATATGATTTCTACTGTACTTTTTTGCATCTCCAGAGTATATTCCCAGAAGTGAGTGGTATTGCTGGGTCAAATGGGAGCTCAATTTCTTTTTTTTTTTTTTTGAGAAATGTCCATTGTTTTCCAAAATGGCTGCCATTATTTTCCAAAAGGGCTGAACCAGTCGACATTCCCACCAGCAGTGAAGGAAGAGTCCCCTTCTCCCCACATCCACACCAGCACCGATTGTTTTTGTTCTTTTGGATGTGGGCCAGTCTCTGTGGTCTGAGGTGGTATCTCATTGTTGTTTTGATATGCATCTCCCTGATTAGTGATGAAGAGCATTTTTTCATATGCCTTTGGCCATTCAGATTTCTTCTTTGAGAAAGTTTCTGTTCATTTCATCCCCCCATTTTCTGATGGGGTTGGATGTTTTCTTCCTGTAGAGTTCAACCGGTGCCTTGTATATCCTTGATATTAACCCCTTATCAGATGGGTATTAGGTGAATATCCTTTCTCATTCTGAAGACTGTCTTTGTATTCTGGTTACTGTTTCTTTTGAGGTACAGAAGCTTCTTAGTTTAAGAGAGTCCCACTTGTTTATCTTTGTTTCCACTTGCTTGGTCAGTGGTGTGTCATCTTTGAAGATACCTCTAGCTTCAATGTCATGGAAGGTTTTGCCGACCTTTTCTTCAATGTACCTTATGGATTCTGGTCTAATGTTGAGATAGATGGTAGTCATCTTTTTCCCCTTCTAGAATACTATCTTCCTCTTTGGTGCTCCTCTGTGACTTTTGTGAGGCCTCTAGTGAAGCTTCAGAGGATGTGTTCTTTTATATTAGACTTTGTAGAGCTTCTTATGTTCACCGGTATTTTGGTGAGATTGGAATAGGCTAGTGGACCATTGGCCTAATGTGTTTGGGATAGACAGGATGTCCTCCTCAGAATTAGGTAATTGATACTGAGATGTAAGTCCAGAGTGCTGGGAAAGGGGAAAATAACAAGGCCACGCTCCCTGCCACGCTGCATCTGGTGGAGGGAGTCGGGGCGGGGTTTGCTGGAAGCAGGCTGCACGTCCCATGTGTGCTGGGAGAGGTTGCCATCAGAGTTCCGGTTTGGGGCACATGTACGAGAAATTGGTCAGTGGCTAGGAAGGTCCACACACCTGGTGGAGGGTGTTGGGGCAGCGCTGGAATAGGGCTGCAGGTCCTGAAGGTGCTGAGAGGAGTTTTTACAAGAAATCTTAACATATAATTCAGATAAGGATGGAACTGACCTAATTGAAGAGGAAAAGAATACATTTGATTCAAGGGCTAATTTAGCATCCTGGTTTTCAGTCATTTTCTTTCACCTGTCTCCATGTATAATAGAATTGCTCTTTTGGTACCTTCACCTAGTGTCTAGTTCCCAATCTCTACACCTTTCTTTGTCCCTCTAATTAGAAGTTACTTGAATATCTTTGGTTATTCTGTCTCCTTATAGTATATATTATATTTTATTTAGGAGCCAAATCCAATGCTACTCAGGACTTAGAATCCTGGATCTGTGCTCAGGTTCTCTCCTGGTGGGCTCAGGAGACCACTTGGGTGCTGGGGTTCAACTCAGGTCAGCCTGTGCAGGGCAAGCGCCCTACCTTGTGTAGACCAATTGTGTACTACTGCTCCACCCCTGTCCATACAAGTAAGTGGGAAAATTCCCTTCTGACATTGAATGAAAGAACATATTTCAAGAACCTTGGATTTGTTAACTTTGCTTAAAGTTACCATTTGCAAGACACAATCAACACTCATTGAGGTTTCACTGTACTAGAAACCTCCTTTTTCATGAGAAACCCCCAAAGACTTGTATTGTTATGTGCCCCCTCCTCACCACTTTCCTCCATCATAAGAAATTTCCAATCATGGGAGCAGAGGCATGAGTTGTTTTGGACAAAGAGGTCCCTAACTCCAAAGACAGTTCTTACAAAGAAATATTGGCTATTTGTTCAAAATACTAATCCAGTTTCCAAAATATTTAACTGAAATATTAAGAGTATCTCCAAGGTATAGAGTGTTGGTATTAAATTATAACTTTTAGGCACTTCTCCCATTGTTCCTCCTGCATGAAGTCTTAACTCAGTATTTTGAGCCTGTGACACTTTATTTAATTGATTCTGAAATCATGTCCTATGTTGTCCAAAGAATCACCATGTATTATTAACTCTCTCTGCAGTTTTATAAACAAGCTGGTTTAATGTGGAACCCAGTAGTTATACTTGCAGCCCAGAGGAAGCATTTAGAACATTGGTGCCATCAAGAATTTATAATAAAGATAAAACTAAAGCAATTTCACTGTGTTTGTAGGCAAATTGTAAGCGTTGGACCAGACAATCTCCAAGAACTTCTTCAACCTTGTGAGTTTATGATTTCTGGGCTGATGAGAATAGTAGAGGCTTCAGGTGAAATGTGTGAAAATTAAGGTGTTCTTTGCATAGGTGAAGAGATGATAATGCCAATAAATCTTTATAGTATTTTAGAAATTTATCTTCAATGCCTTATTATGTGCACAATTTTGTTTTTGTGTGTTTATTTTTCTAGAAATTCCATTTGCAAAGGGATCTCCAGTATGAGTCAGCATATAGCATATCCATCTGTGATGTTCTCTGTGGCCTTGGGACAGAAGCCTCAAGGCCTAGAGCCATCAGATCCATTAAATCTAAGTGAGGAACAAAGAGAACTTTATCAAGCTGTGGAAAAATAATATACAGAAAGATGGAGCTTCAAAAGTCGGTCTGCAGTGCTGGAGCAATAGTACAGTGGGTAGGACATTTGCCTTGCCGACCCAGGTTCGATTCCCAGCATCCCATATAGTCCCCCGAGCACCACCAGGAGTAATTTCCGAGTGCAGAGCCATGAGTAACTCCTGTGCATCGCTGGGTGTGACCCAAAAAGTAAAAAAAAAAGAAAGTAGGTCTGTATCTTCAGAGATTTTTTTTTTATTGAATCACCATGAGATAGTCACGAGCTTTCATGTTTGAGTTACAATCACACAATGATCAAACACCCATCCCTCCACCAGTCCACATTCCCCACGACCAACATCCCCAGGTATCTTCAGAGATCTTGCCAGGCTTTATTTCCTATAATGCACTGTAGCACTGTAGTACTATCGTCCTGCTGTTCATCGATTTGCTCGAACTGGCACCAATGACATCTCCATTGTGAGACTTGTTAATGTTTTTGGCATATCATGCAGACTTCATGCAGGAGGAATATGACACGGGTAGCTTGCCAGACTCTGCCATGTTTACTACAATGAGAAACCCTAATTCCACCTAAGCACTATTGCAATGACAAATAAGAAGCTGTATGTTATGAGAATTATGAAACTGTAATGAGAACTAAGAAAATGTAATGGGGATTGGGAAACTGAAACTGACCCCTAGGTTAAACAAGAGAATGGAGGAAGAAGCATTCCTTTCACAACCCCAATCAACCTAGTGAAGGACCCACCAGCCCATCAGATTGATGGGAATACATGGGAGGCGGCTTGTGAATGCGCACTAATCGGCAGGATATACTGACAATGACTGTTTTTCTTTTGGGTGCCTGAAGGCCATACCATATGGGAAAGATGCATTGATAGTTTTTCTTTTGCTCTGCATCCCCTGTTTCACTAATAAAAATGTACATAGATTGTACCCAGTTTTAGAGGATAAAAGAGAGACCCTCTCAACAAACAGGGTTCTAAGTCTTTCTTCTTTTGACTTGAGTTCCTCAGCACTGAGCTTCTAATAAATTCACTATCGTATCTTAAGCTCTCTCTCTCTTTTCCTCTCTCTCTCTCTCTCTGGGGGTGTGTGTGTCTGTGTGTGTGTGTGTTCATTCATGGCTCGTGCCAGCACAACATTATCAATGAATTGTTCTTTTGTTTTGTTTTGTTTGAAATTGAACGGGCCAAAACAACAACAACAACAACCAGAATTTATTTAAATTATTGTTGCACTGGGATAATATATCTTTGGTATTATTGAATGCTTTTTAAAAAAAATAAAGTTGCAAGGACTGGGAGGAGGTCAGCACTAAAGTGTCTGTTTCTAAGTGTGAAGCCTAGAGTTCAATCTCTGGTGCTGAGATCTGTGGCGCCACAGTAATTGCCAGTTTCTGCAGCTGACTGTGTGGGAACACAGAGGCTGTGACCCCAGGTGAGCACACAATTAAGGTGTGGGAGAGTACCGCAACTGAGGAGTGCCACCCCTGGCAAGAACCATGGTCAGGGATAAAGTACCATAGTCAAGCTTGGTATACAACAATATCAACAGAGAGAAGGGAGGGAGGAAATGACACAGATATTATATTAAAATATATGCTTTGGGGGCCAGATCAATAGAACAGCAGGTAGAGCACTTGCCTTACACACTGGTGACCCAAATCTAATCACTGGCATCCCATATGATTCCCTGAACAATCACTGAATGCAGGAGTAATCCCTGGCACTGCCAAATGTGGCCCCAAACTGCCCCCCCCCAATAAATAAAATAAATATTTTAAAGTTGACCTGTTGGTAGTAATTCAAAATGCATTTTCCCAGACCATTAAAGTAATACGGTTATTATGCCCAAAAGAAGAGAGAGAGGGATAGTGTGTGTGTGTGTGTGTGTGTGTGTGAGAGAGAGAGAGAGAGAGAGAGAGAGAAGAAAATTGCCTGCCATAAAGGCTAACTTAAAGGGGGGCATATTTCAGGAGGAAATTTGGGAACATTGGTGGTGGGAAATATACACTGGTGAAAGAAGGGCGGATGACATTGTATGACTGAAACCAAATAATACACACACAAAAAAAACAAATAAAACACAGCTTTGTAACTGTGTGTCTCACAGTGACTCAACAAAAGCAAGCTAGCAAGAAAGAAATATGGTTAGGTTGCAGGCTATATACTAAATAGACGTGAAGAACCACTAAAAATTTTTGAGTGGTGGGGCTGGAGAAAGAGTGCAGCCATTCAGCAATTAAGGTGCTTTCCCTGCTTGTGGCCAACCCTGATTTTATGCCTGGCACTGCATATGGTTCCCTGGGGAACTGGCAGGAATGATCCTCGAACACAAAGCCAGGAGTAAGCCTTGAGCATATCTGGCTGTGCAGCTGGCAAGACAACTCAAATTGCTGGAGCGCGGGCCTGAGTTCCATCCCCAGCAGTTCCTTGAGGACGACACTGAATATCTCTGGCTGTGATCCCCAAACAAAAAGCAAAACAAATAAAGACTTTTTTCCCCTAAAAGTAAATTCACTGTGTATTTTTCCAAATTTTATTTTATTAAAAGCACTGTGAATTACAAAGTTATTTATAGTTGAGTTTTTGACATACAATATTCCATAACTCATCACTGATGCTTCCACCAGAGTCAGTATCCCTCCACCAGTGCTCCCAGGTTCCCCCTCCTACTCCCACCTCCCACCCCAGCCCCAGCCTGCCATCTTGACAGTCATCTTTAAAATTTGGTTATTAAAGTTTGGGTCTTGTGATTTTAGTGTTGTTTACTCTGTGGTTTGGATATTTTGTTCTATCATTACCTAACTGATAGAACAGCCAGGTGTGCGGTCTGTCTTCCCCAGGGCCCCTCGAAGGGGATGGGTTCCAGCTTCCCTCCCCACCCCAAGCAGAGCTCCCTGCAGCTGAAGACCTCCGGAACCTTGCCACAGCCATGCTTAAGGCCCCTCTCCACACGTTTGGACAGGCCTCACACATGAAGGTACCAGCAGAGGAAACCCACGTGTGTGTAATCCCATCAACGGCCAACATCCAGAGACTTAAAAGCAAGCTCCCAGAAGCTTTTATAACCTACTTCTCCCTCTGGGAGAAACTTGCAAGCTACTAAGAGTTCCTGCCCACATGGGACATCCTTGCAAGCTTCCCATATTGTATTCATATGTTAAAGCCAGTAACAAGCTAGATCTCATTCCCCTGACCCTGAAAGAGTCTCCAATGCAGCACTGTTGGAAAGACCTAGTGGAGAGAGGCTTATAAGGCCTCAGGGATAGGAAGAATGGAGAGGTTATTGAGCCCGCTTGAGAAATCGATGATCAATGGGATTTCGTGATCGTGATCATTACCTAACACCACCAATGTACCTGGGTCCTCTTGATCCCTGTCCCATTGCTTCTCATCTATATCTTCTCCCCTTTGCTCTATTTCTGTCCTTCTCCTCCCTATACTTTAAGACCAAGGGTGATTTAGTCACCCTATCTTTAAGCCATTTCATTTCCTCATCCAGTTACTCTAAATACCACATGTCGTGATATCATCCTTTGTTAATCCTTCTTCTGGCTTACTTCATTTAACCTGAAATCTTCCAATTCCATCCACGTTGCAGAAAATTGTATGATTTCATCATTCCTATTGGCTGCATTGTGTATATATACCACATCTTCATGATCCACTGATTTGTTGTTGGGCATCTAGGTTGGTTACAAATCTTGGCTATTGTACTGATTGCTGCAACAAATAATGGTGTGTATACATCCTTCTGAATGAATGGTATTCTGTCCTGGGGTAGATACCCAAAAGTGGAATTGCTGGGTCTGTGGTCACTTAATTTTAAGTTTTTTGTGTCCCCTCCATACTGTTTTCCATAGGTTGAACCAGATGATATTCACACTAGCAGTGTGTGAGAGCTCCCTTTCACCCACATCCCCACCAACACAGATTGTTCCCATTATTTTTGCTCAGACATTACTCCTGGCTTTGCACTCAGGAATCATTCCTGGTGGTGCTCGGGAGATCATATGGGATGCTGGGAATTGAACCCAGGTTAGTCGCGTGCAAGGCAAATGCCCTACCCGCTGTGCTATCACTCCAGCCCCTGTTCCCATTATTTTTGATATGTTCCATTCTCACTGGTGTGAGATGGTATCTCATTGCGAATAAAGACTATTCTGACATATTTGGCTTCATTTATAGCATGATTTTCTTGGGGAGAAAACTTATTCTGTGTCCTCACTGTAATGTCATGGGCTATCCCTTAGTTCAGCAGCAGAAATAGAAATGCAAGTCTGGACACAGAGAAGATAGGTGTTTTCAGTCACCCACCATTCATCTGAGCCTTCTATGTGCCCAGAAGAAAACACCTGAACTGAGAACAGGGGAAAATTTCCTTATAGGGTGGAGTTCTGAATGACAATTATCCCCATTCTTTTGTTTACATTATTCTATAAATCGAATATTTAAAACAGATTGCTTGTCTTTGTGTTAGTTTTGTGACCATGATTGAGAATTCAGAGGGTTTTTTGTCCTTACAAACTATTTGTTAGTTAATAAATTTTTTTTGTTCCTTAATTATAAAAAAAATTGTGAAATCCATTATGGTATCTAAGTTGATCATTATCACAAGTGGGTGACTGGTATTTTTTTTAGCAGAAATGAATAATCCAAATATTTAATGAATGTCCTGGAATTTCTTTTTTAGAACAGAAAAAACCAGAATGATAAAGTATATTTTAAACCAAAGATGAGCTTAATCATTCATTCAACACATATTTATCAAGGAGCCAATCAGGGCTAAGCCTTTTGGCAAATATGAAGATGAATGAATTGCATTTTCTGCTCCCATGGAATTTATCAGTTACTGGAAAGTAGAAAAATAAATAAATAATTCTACTAAATATAAAATGAATATGTACCATAAGAGATGATAGGTTTTTTTGTCAGTAGAGGCAGGGAAAGGCTATTTAGCAGAGACATGAGATGTGTCCTAGAGAAATTCTTGAATGTAATGGTTCACGTGAGAGGGGTGGCATCTAAAAGTGGAAGGAAGCCAAACAAACTGAGACAAAGATAAACAAATCAAAACTATATCGAACACATATATAAGTCTTGAAAGAGACCAACAAGTTGCATAGATGCTACTGGCCCCTGCTCCAGGTTGAGCACCTCAGAGCACCTCAGAGCAGAACAGGTGAGCCCAATATCCGCTCAAACAGAGCAGTTGAAAACCTCCACATTTCAATCACCACCATGCTCACAACCGATTCCATAGGCCTGGTACAGCCTCATCCAGAAATGACTCTGTTGAAAAACTCAGATGTATGGGTCTTGTGACTGAAATGTCCAGGCTTTCATGGATTCAGGGTCGGGTTACCTTCCTCCATCTTTCTGTTCTTCCTGTAGACTGGCAGTCATGCCCATGAACTGCCTCTGGCGCTAAATGAGCTCATTAAACAGCCATGATCCAGGGATTCATATGTAAACCTCGAAAGAGACCAACAAGTTGCGGAAATGCTCCCAGGCCCCATGGCAGGCTGAGTTGTCCAGGGAATATCATAAATGTCACAATCCAATTTAATTTAACTCCAGATGTATTACCCGATTCAAAATTCTACAAATTTTTTTGTCCTTTTTAGTGAATTATTTGTAACAAGCAATATAAAATAAATTACTCAGGGCCTACTATAGGGGCAGGCTTGAGGGGTGGTTGGGAAAATCAGAAATAACGGTGGTGGGAAGGTACAATAGTGGTGGGTTTCCTGTTGAAATATTAAATGTAACAAATCTGAACAAATTTATTAAATTTTTTAAACTGTATCAAACAAAGAAGCTTCTGCTCTGCAAAGGAGATGATGGCCAGAATAAAAAGGCACCAGACTGATAGAGAGATAATTGCTGATCACCCATCAGATGATTGATATCTAGTATATATAAAGCAATAGAACTCTACCAAAAAAATGGGGTAATGAGGTAACAGACACTTAGTCAAAGCAGACATACAGATAGCTAAAAGCTATGTGAAAGGATTACTTATCATAAGGGAAATGCAAATCAAAGCAACAATAAGTTATTATCACACCCCAATGAGACTAGTACACATCACAAAGAACAAAACCAAGCAGTGTCGGCATGGATGTGCGGGGGAAAGGGACCCTCATTCACCGCTGGTGGGAATGTTAACTGGTCCAACTTTCTGAGTAGGAAATATGGACACTTCTCAAAAAAAATTAAAAACAGGAATTCAGCAATTCCCATATAACCAAGCAATTCCACTTCTGGGCACTTACCCAAAGGGTCCAAAAATTCAACTTAAAAAAGACATCTGCACTTCTAAGTTCATTGCAGCACTATTCACAATAGCCAAAATCTAGAAGCAATCCTAGTGTCCAAGGCCAGATGATTGGATAAACAAACCATATACACAATGGAATACTCTGCTGCAATAAAAAATAACATCATAAGATTTGCTGCCATGTGGAGGAGCTGGAGAATATCATTGAGTGAAATCAATCAGAAGAGGGACAGACAGAATGATCTCTCTTATATGTACAATGTGAAGAAATAGAATAGATGCAAAGGCACCATAAATGAGAACTTGTCTTCAGTTTACTGGGAGGAGGACATGTAGACAGTGGATGGAGGAAAGGAGGCATGTGAGTGGAGAGTGTGGGGCTGCAATAGTTCATGCTGCATTCCTACTAATAGCAGTTTGTATACCATGGTCCCCAAAGTTAAAAACCTTTTTTAAAGAGGTAAGAGGGGCCTCAGTGGTAAATGAATAGGGAACTATTGATGATTTCAGAAAGACAAAGTGACATGCTTAGCCGAGTGGTCTAGAAAGCAGGCCGAGAGCAACTTGATGATGACATGATAATGTGGTGAGTCAAATGAAGCTGAGAAACTTGAAAGTTGAGAACTTGAAACATGAGGCTTCTATTTCCCGTGTCCAGATTTGGGAAATGCTGAGGGAATCAACAATGTTTGGAGATTCAAAAGAGAAAAAGTCAAAACACAGATTTGAAAATCAATAAAGGTACTTATTAAATAGTGACTTTCAAGCTTAACAAGCTCAAAAATTATCTAGAATCACCCCATCAGAAAATGGGGTGAAGAAATGAACAGAAACTTCCTCAAGGAAGAAATACAAATGACCAAAAGACACATGAAAAAATGCTCTTCATCAGGGAGATGCAGATAAAAACAACTATGAGATACCACTTCACACCACTGGTACACATCCAAAAGAACAAAAGCAACTGATGTTGGCATGGATGTGGGGGAAAAGAAAACCTTCTACACTGCTGGTGGGAATGCAGACTGGTTCAGCCCTTTTGAAAAACAATATAGTCGCTTCTCAAAAAATTAGAAATTTGACCCAGCAATACCACTTCTGGGAATATACCCCAGAGAGGCAAAAAATATAGGCGAAATGATATCTGCACCTGTATGTTCATCGCAGCACTGTTTACAATAGCCAGAATTTGAGAAAAAAAACAGAGTGCCTGAGAACAGATGACTGGTTAAAGAAGCTTTGGTACATCTACACAATGGAATACTATGCAGCTGTCAGAAAAGATGAGGTCATAAATTTACATATAAATGGATCATCATGGAAAGTATCATGCTAAGTGAAATGAGTCAGAAAGAGAGACAGACATAGAAAAATTGCACTCATCTGCGGAATATAAAACAACAGAATGGGAGACTAACACCCCAAAATAGTAGAAATAAGTACCAAGAGGTTTGCTCCATGGCTTGGAAGCCAGCCTCACATGCTGGGAGAAAAGGCAGCTCAGATAGAGAAGGGAACACCAAGTAAAGTGTGGTTGGAGGACCCGCTCAGGATAGGAGAGGAATGCTGAAAGCAGACTATAGATTGAACACGATGGCCACCCAATTCCTCCATTGCAAACCACAACATCCAAAAGGAGAAAGAAAACAAAAGGGAATGCCCTGCCACAGAGGCAGGGATGGAGGGGACAAGCGGGGGGAGGTATGCTGGGGGCATCGGTGGAGGAGAATGGGCACTGTTGGAGGGATGGGTACTCGAGCATAGTATGACTGAAACACAAGCACGAAAATATGTAAATCTGTAACTGTACCCTCACCTTGATTCATTAATAAAAAATAAATTTAAAAAAATAGAAATATTGTGATTCTTGGTGGTGGAATATGTGCACTGGTGAGGGGATGGATGTTTGAGCATTGTATAACTGAGACTTAAACCTGAAAGCTTTGTAACTTTCCACATGGTGAATCAATAAAAGAATTAAAAAAATAAAAAATAAAATTAAAAAAATAGAAATAAATAAAAATAAAAAGAATTATCAGAATCATCTTTGTTTGGTTTTATTCTGCTTGAGCAACACTCAGGGATCACTGCCAGGTTGGTACTCAGTCTTATTCCTGACTTTTCTCATGTCCAGTGAACCATGTGTACTGAGAATGGAACCTGGACCACCTGCATGAAAACCATGTATTCCACCGACTGAGCTAGCTCTCTGCCCCTCTACCTAATATTGCCCCCACACACATTTGTGGGTGATTCCAACAATTGACCAGTCCTTCTAGCTCCTGTTTTCCCTGGACATGGATATTAGTCTTCTAATACACATACACACACATCACAAATGAATGCAGTCATTTTATATCTGTCCCTCTCCTTCTCATTTATTTCACTCAACATAACACTCTGTGTCCACCTATTTATAGGCAAATTTCATGACTTCATTTTTCCTAACTCTTCACCAATGTGATTGTTCATTTTTATGAAATTATCATTTTATGTATTAGGATAATAACTTTTTTAAAAAAAAAATAAGAGTAACTTGAAGAATTTATTTACACACAGAATTCAGGCTCCATCCAGTGGACATAAAAATTTAGCTGATTGGTCTGAAGCAATTGGACAACAGGTAGGGTGTTTGCCTTTCATGCAACTGACCTGGGTTCATTTTCAGCACCCCTGTGCCATGCCAAGAGTACTCCTTGAACACCGAGTCAGGAATCAGTCATGAGTACTGCGGGATGTTTCCCTCCCCTGCAAAAAATTAACAAAATTTCAGCTTGATTTAAGAATGGCCCAGGAATCTGTATTTTAAAGCAGCATCCCAGATAACTGGATGAATTTACATGTTTTTTTTTAAATTTTTTATTAGTGAATCACCGTGGGGGTACAGGTACAGATTTATACATTTTTGTGCTCATGTTTCCCCCATAGAAAATTCGAGAACCCATCCGTTCACCAGTGCCCATTCTCCACCACCAGTAAACCCAGCATCCCTCCCAACCTCCCCAGTCCCATCTCCCCCCACCCCACACTGCCACTATGGCAGGGTATTCCCTTTTGTTCTCTCTCTCTGATTAGGTGTTGTGGTTTGCAATAAAGGTGTTGAGTGGCCATTGTGTTCAGTCTCTAATCTACATTCAGCACGCGTCACCCTTCCCCCGCATGACCTCCGACCACAATTTACTTGGTGTTCCCTTCTCTGAGTTACCCAGAATGAGAGACCAGTGTCCAAGCCATGGAGACAGCCTCCTGGTACTTATTTCTACTATTCTTGGGTGCTAGACTCCTATTCTATTATTCTATATTCCACAGATGAGCACAATCTTTCTATGTTTGTCTCTCTCTTTCTGACTCATTTCACTTAGCATGATACTTTCCATGTTGATCCACTTATATGCAAACTTCATGACCTCATTTTTTCTAACAGCTGCATAGTATTCCATTGTGTAGATGTACCAAAGTTTCTTCAGCCAGTCATCTGTTCTAGGGCACTCAGGTTTTTTCCAAATTCTGCCTGTTGTAAACAGTGCTGTGATGAACATATAAGTGCAGATGTCATTTCTACTGTACTTTTTTGCTTCTCTGGGATATATCCCCAGGAGTGGTATTGCTGGATCAAATGGAAGCTCAACCTCTTGTTTTTTTTGAGAATCGTCCATATTGTTTTCCAAAAGGGCTGAACTAGTCGGCATTCCCACCAGCAGTGTAGAAGGGTCCCTTTCTCCCCACATCCTCTCCAACACTGGTTGCTTTTGTTCTTTTGAATGTGTGCCAGTCTCTGTGGTGTGAGGTGGTATCTCATGGTTGTTTTGATCTGCATCTCTCTGATGATTAGTGATGTAGAGCACTTTTTCATGTGCCTTTTGGCCATTCGTATCTCTTCCTTGGTAAAGTTTCTGTTCATTTCTTCGCCCCATTTTCTGATGGGGTTGGATGGTTTCTTCTTGTAGAGTTCAACCAGTGCTTTATACACCATTGATATCAACCCCTTATCTGATGGGTATTGTGTAAATAACTGAATTTACATGTTTTGAGAGGAGAGATTAGCAAGCGAGTCTGGAAAGAACATCCATGTTTGAGGATGGCGCTTTAGGGAGTGAGAAAGCAAATCTGCATGCTGGAGGCCCTGCCATGTGCCTGTGCCTCCCGATATGCTAGGATCAGACAAAGTCTGTGTCTTCATGGAGCATGTATTCATTTTTTAAAAGCTTTTTTATTCAATCACTGTGAGATAGACCCTTTCAAAGCTGTTTAATATTAGGATTCAGTCACAAGGTGTTCCAACACCTATCCCTCCACCAGTGTCCAGTGTCCCCAGATTCCCTCCTATCACCTCCCCCCAACACACACACACACACACACACACACACACACACACACACACACACACACACATAGCCTGCCTCTTTGTCAGGCACTTTTCTTTTCTCCCTCCCTCTCCCTCTCTCTCTATATATGTATATATATAACTTTATGTATTAGAGATTATAATACATATATAATACATATATATTTCTTTCTATCTTTCTCTCTCCTTTTGGGCATTATGGTGTGCAATACAGATACTGAAAAATTATAAGGTATATCCCTTTACTACTTTTAACACTCAGTTCTTGTCCATCATGATCATTTCCAGCTATTATTGTCATGCTAGTCCCTTCTATATCTTACCTTCTTACCTACCCTCTGCCCCCCCACACACACACTTGTGGATGATTCCAACCATTGACCAGTTCTTTCTTCTAGCCCATGTTTTCCCTGGTCTTCTAATACATATATGTATGTATATATGTACATATATGTGTGTGTTTCTATGTGTATATATATGAATTAAATACCACAAGTGAGTGTAGTCATTCTATATCTATCCCTCTCCTTTTGACTCACTTCTACTCAGCATAATACTCTCCAGGTCCATCTATTTATAGGCAAATTTTATCACTTCGTTTATCCTAGCAGCTGCATAGTATTCCATTGTGTAGATGTGCAATAGTTTCTTTATCCATTCATCTGTTCTCAGACATTCAGGTTGTTTCCAGATTCTATTTTGAATAGTGCTGCAATGAACATAGGAAGGCAGATGGTGTTTCTGCTGTGTGCTTTGGGGTCCCCCGGGTATATTCCCAGAAGTGGTATTGCTGGACCAAATGAGATGGAGCTTACATTGTAACATAGAAGAATATAAAAATAGGGGCTGAAGAGATAGTGCAGGAGGTAAAGTGTTTGCTTTGCATGTTGCTAACCCCAGTTCAATTCCTGGCACTACATAAGTTCTCCCAAGTACTGCCAGTCAGTCCTGAGCCTAGATCCAGGAATAGACTTTGAACACAGCTGTGTAAAGACCTGCACCAAAAAGAATACATACAATAACAGATTCATCAATAATATGGCTTTAAAGAGTGCCAAGGTGAGGGTAGGGGTCTGGGAATAAAGCAAAATAAAAGCAAAGAGCGATGGTGTGGGCAGGAGCAGAGATAGGAAGGGATGAGTTTGGGGAGTAGAGAAAGGACATTTGACTAAATCATAAAGAAAATTTTTTTCTCTCAGAAAATGACATTTGAGTGGAAACCTGGGAGGAAGAGATGCCATAAGAATATAGAGGTGGGAGAGTGCATTGTAGGCAGAGAAACAAGATGTGAAAAGGATGAGTTGGAAGGATTAGCGGGAATATAGACTTAAGGAGTCTGTCTTGCAACCCAGTGACCCCGGTTGGATTTCTGGCACAACAATGTGATTCCCTGAGAGCCACCAAGAGTAGCCCAACAGCTACTCTTGCTGGACGTGATCCAATACTCATCCACCCCCAACAGAAGTGAAAGGGCAAGGAGTTGGGAAATAGTGTGTTTAGGGTATAGCTGCAGGGTCAAGGCCTAGCAGGGTCTAAGCTGAGTAAGGGGTACAGTAGTAGGAGATGTGATAGAGAAGTGAGTAGTCACTTCATAGAACAGGCCATGAGGCCATGGTAAGGACTCTGGAGTTGATTCAAACGTGTATGGGAAAGTCACGAAAAGTTTTGAGTTAGGAGAGTGGCAGGACCTGACTTGCTTTGGGAAGTCTTGTTCTCCTGCTGTGAATTGCAGAGAATGTATGTGGTGATGAGAGACTCACTCAGTGGCTACTGGGTAGATGTGTTGGTTAGAGGTGATGATGCATGGAATATGAATAGTGGCAAACCCAACATAAGCATCAATGGCAGAAATCACAATATTTGCTGATTGATTTTCTATGTGGTGTGAAGAAAATCTAACTTTACATTTTTGTGTTTATATATAGGAAGAATATTTGAATAATTAAGAGATAAGAATGATAGCATATAATGGAAAGGGAGAAAAGAATTTAGGGTTTGTCCTAGCATCCCTAATGCCTCAAGCAACGATGGTACATATTAAGTTTTGTTTTGTTTTGTTTTGGAACAATATCTGGTGGTACTCATGGCTTATCCCTGGCTTTGCACTCGGGAATCACTCCTGGCTGAGCTCTGGGGACCACATGTGGTGCCAGGATAGTACCTTCAGGAACTGAATCTGAACTGGCCACATGCCAGGCAATTGCTCTATCAGCTGTAGTTTCACTCCAGCTGCAAGTTCTTAACAAATCTTTCTTGAATAAATTACTGAATGACTCAGTGTTCCCAGAGCCAGGAGTAAGCTCTGAGCACCACCAGGTGTGGCTCCCCTACCTCAGAATAAAGAGGCTGGGAAATGAGGTGGAGATGATGTTATTCATCAATGAAGGGCATAGTGAAAGGTACAGGTGGGCCACAGTGTACAGAGACAGAGAACTCAGCAGTAGGAATAAACACTGTAGTGTTGTACCAGTTAACACACAGTTAACCTTTGGCTACAGTGATCCTGAGATACCCAAATAATGTCTGGCACCAACAAAAATCATCATCATTATGTGTTAAAGGATTCCTTTTCAGTTTCTTACAGGGAAGTGTTTCTAAGTATGTGGAGATGAGTGCATGTGCTTTCATGTTTGTGGGGATTTGGATCCCCTAGAGAAGTGTCCATTTAGAGGAAAGAGGTTTATATCTCTGAGGATACTGATTTGTGCCAGCAAATTGTTGCTGCTTGAGCAACTTTCTCCTTTCCTTGCTCCACTCTCTCTTCCCCTCTTTTCCTTCATGATTTGGGTCCTCTCTTGGAAGACTTTGAATCAAAGAGTTAAAATAATTCCTTGGAGGGAAAGTTCTAATTTAAATATGCTGGTAATTGAGAAGGGCACTAAGGAATTCTGATCAATGCCATTGAATGATTGGGAGTGGGTGTTGCTGGCAAGCTGAATTAGGGAAGTGATGTATTTCAAAAGGGTACTAACTGGTCTGTTGGCCATAAGAGCGATCTGTATCTGCCTTTGGGCAGGCTTGGGTGGTGGTGGAAAAATTTAAAATAATGGTAGTGGAATTGGTGTTGAAATATTGAATGTAATAAATGATTGTGAAATTTATGAAAATAACATTTTAAAAATATTTAAAAAATAATTTTCTAAAGAGTGAGCTGTATTTCTGATGGTTGACTCCATGGCTTGGAAGCTGGCCTCACATTCTGGGGAAAAGGCAGCTCAGATAGAGAAGGGAACACCAAATAAAATGTGATTGGAGGCCACGCGGGGAAAGGGGGAGGCATGCTGAAAGTAGACTAGAGACTTAACACGATGGCCACTGAACGCCCAGATTGCAAACCACAACACCCAATTGGAGAGAGAGAACAAAAGGGAATACCCTGACACAGAGGCAGGGTGGGGTGGGGGGAGATGGCATTGGGGGGTGGGAGGGATGCTGGGTTTATTGGTGGTGGAGAATGGGCACTGGCGAAGGGATGGGTTCTCAAACATTGTATGAGGGAAACACGAGCACCGAAAATTTATAAATCTGTAACTGTACCCTCACAGTGATTCACTAATTAAAAAATAAATAAATTTTTAAAAAGAGTGAGCTGTATTTCTCTTTTTTAAATTTTATTTTATAAGGTAGTTCACAGTATTTGATTACATTTAATATTCAAACACCAATCCCACCACCATCACATCTTCCCACCACCATATTTGAGATGTTTCCATCCCAAGCCTTAATCCCTGTCTCAAAACACAATTGAAATAATATATTTTGTATTGCTTGTTATGAAAAACTGCTGAAAATGTTACCCAAAAACAGTATCCATGGAGGAAGTAGTGTAAAAATCATTCTATTTTGTGTCCGGACCTCACATTAGGTTCCTGGTGCCAGATGGGAAGAGGTGCCATCCCTCCATCTATTCCCCCTGGAGGCTCGGTGGCTGCCATCTTCCAGAGGCCAGTGGACAATCAGGTATGGGCCAGCAGTGACAAGATACGAGAGGCCTCACGGAATGGGGTGGAGCCTTCCCTTTTTCTCCCCCATCCCAACAAGACCCCGAATTGCCATCCATGAATGGTCCCTCTGGCTGCTTCATGGCCATGATCCCAGAGACTCAGAAACAAATCTCAGAACCCAGTGGTTTTTGGCAGAAATCCCTCCAGACTTAATCATTAAAATTTCAGAATTCCAATTCCAATTCCACTACCGTGGCCACACGACATCATATGCTTGCTATTCATAATCAGCAATAGAAAACAAATTGTCTAATGTTGCCTTTTTGGCAGATCTGAGTGTTGGGGTAAAATTCCAAATAATAATGGTGGGTCTGGTTTAGAAATATTGAATGTAATCAAAGTAGAGAAAGAGTAATGTGGCCACACAGGTAAAAGGAACGTGTGGGATGGGGAGTATACTGAGGTTTTTGGTGGTGGAAATGTACAATGGGTGTTTCATCATTGAATGACCAAGACTTAAACCCGAAAACCTTGTAACTGCTCTCACGGTGATTCAATAAATAAATTTATCTTTTTAAAATGTTCTGTTTTGACATGATATCACAAACATGTTGTTAAAGGTTGAGTGATATGAACTTTCACATATATATCTGAAAAAATATATATGCATACATCTGTATCACTGTTGTCCCATTGTTCATCGATTTGCTTGAGCGAGCACCAGTAACATCTTCATTATGAGACTTGTTGTTACTGGTTCTGGCATATCCAATATGCCACGTGTAGCTTGCCAGGCTCTGCCATGCAGGCAGAATACTCTCAGTAGCTTGTCAGGCTCTCTGAGAAAGACAGAGGAATTGGACCCAGATTGGACACAAGCAAGGTAAACGCCCTACCCGCTGTGCTATCACTCCAGTCCACATGCATATGTATGCATATACATATATACATATGTATATTTCCCTCTATGATTGGTTGCCTACCATTTGAACCCCATCAAATGTGGTGTTGTTCTCTTGGAGAATGGGTAGGGAGTGTCTTACGATGTGTTCATGTCTGTGCGGTCCAGGAATAGGTTCACTCGTGCATGAGGCTCGGCCTGAGCATGTGGGGAGCCGCCTTGGGCATGGTGGTGGTTGGGTAGCAGAGTTTTTCAGCTGCTGGAGCTGGGTCCCTTGGGGCGAGGAGGGCTCGAGTGAGCTGTATTTCTAAACAGAGATAAGCCTTAGTTCCTTTTAATGTGTTCTTTGAACTATGTTGGCCAGGAAATATGACTTCCAGAGAACTCGCCTCATTTTGAATAACAGCATACTTGATTTGCTCAAGGAGAGAATACTAAAGATGTGGTTCACTAAGTACAACATTTCATCTTTTTCAGAGTAAGCCACTAAATTAGTTTTACGCATCTCATAAAACAAGGCCATATTCCAGGTTTGTGTTGCTCTAAGATGATACTGCAATAAGATATTATAAGACACTGTGCCTCTTAACAGATCTCCTGTCCATATTTTAGCGCACTTTCCTGAATCTCAGTAGATACCACACCTAATAGAGTAATAACAACAGCACTATTTTTTCTGGAGCAGAGATGTGCTCACTTGTTTGTTTTTTTTTTTTCTCTTGTGAGGGATAAAATTTTGGGGGGTTGGGCCATCCCTGGTGGTGCTCAGGGGTGATTTTTGACTTGGTGCTCAGGATTGACCCCTAGTGGTACTTGAGAATTTCATGTGGTGCTGGGGACTCAAACCAGGGTCAGACAGGTTACCGAGCAAGTGCCTTAACCCCTAAACTATTTCTGCCCCCACGCCACTACCTCCACCACTTTTTTTAATGACGTTGGATGAATTATTTAAGATCCTCTCTTGGAAAGAAGTTCTAATCTAAATATTCTGGAAATTGGGGCTGGAGAGGTAGGATAGCATATAGGGTCTTTGCCTTGCACATGGCCATCTGGGTTCAATCCCCAAAACCCCAGAGCCAGGAGTAATCCATCATCATTGCTGGGTGTGGTGCAAACACTAAAATAAACAAATAAATATTCTGGAAATCAAGAAATGTTTATTTATGTTTAATTTAGAAAGCTCTTTGTGTTTATATATAAATAACGTAATTTTTTAATTATTATTTTTGTTTTGTTTTTAGGTGACACCTGCAGAGTTCAAAGCTTACTTCTGGCCCTGAGCTCAGAGATCACTCTCAGCAATGCTCAGGAAACCATGCAGGATGCCAGGAATTGTACTTGGGTCAGACATGTGCAAGGCAAACATGCTACCCACTGGAGGATATATTCCAGCCAATAACTTTAGAAAGTTACTTATGCTTAACTTAGAAAATTCTTTCCAACCTCTAAGTTTCTTTACTATGGAGACTGCATATGACAGTGGTCACAGTCATTATCTTTTTTTTTCTTTTTGGGTCACACCCGGCAATGCACAGGGGTTACTCCTGGCTCTGCACTGAGGAATCACCCCTGACGGTGCTAAGAGGACTATATGGGATGGTAGAAATCGAATCTGGGTTGGCTGCATGCAAGGAAAACGCCCTACCCGCTGTACTATTGCCCCAGCCCCTCACAGTCATTATCTTGAAGCCACCCAGCAGAGTTAAGGACCTACGTGAATCTTTGTATGCTTTCTCTTCCTCCAATTTTTGCCCGTTTGTGTGTCAATTGTGTATGTATTGGTGCCACTATCAGTGTGATAATATAAATTAACTTAAAATTTATCACTTTATTTTAAAATTTACAATTCAGTGATATTTAATGCAACCATTACTACAATCTACATCTAGAACATTTTTATCGTCCCCAAAGGAAACCCTGTACCAATTAAACATTTACTCCTGATTTCCACCTACTGCCCCATCCCCTGGCAAGCGCTGATCTACTTTCTATCACTATGGATTTTCAAAATCATCTGGATATTTCACAAAATTTTATGAGCTGTGGCCTTTGTACCTAGCTTCCTTCAAATAGCATAATGGTTTTAGCCATCTTGTAGGATCATACCACCTCATTTCAAGGATAAACAATACATTGCAATTTATGGATATGCTACACCCTTTCTCAACACCTGCCTGTCCTTCACCAACTATAAGACCAAGATGACTGTCCTCCAACGTCCTGATGGATCTATCACATCTTCCAGAAGAGCAATGGAAAATTGTATTCTCAACTTCTACTCGGATCTCTGATAACCGCGTCGACCTGCCACATATCAAATTCCACAGGATGATATGTCGTTCCCAGCATTCTTTTTTCCAAAATCCAACACACCATTTTGTTGGTAAAGAAACAGATAGCACCCAGTCCAGACAAGGTCAGACCCAGATACCTGAAGAATCTGCTTCCAATACTCGTCAATACACTGGCTTGGCTCTTCACACGCTTCATGTCTGAATGCAAGGTTCCATCCCAGTGGAAAACCAGCAGGACCATCCTGTTGTATAATAAGAGAGACATCCACAACATCGGCAACTATTGTCCAATCTTCCTGTTGTCCATCGTCTACAAGTTATTCACTCGAGTCATCCTGAATAGGATTGGCAGAACAAGAGATGAAAGACAACCATGCTAGCAAGCTGGGTTCTGAAAAGGATTCAGCATGATTGATCCACACAGTGACCAAGCTCACTGAGGTTTCACAAGAGTTCAAGATGCTGCTCTGTCTTCTGTCTAACGTTCATTGATTTAAAGAAGGCCTTTGACTCTATTGAGACTGAAGCATTTATCGAAACCCTAGCCAAACAGGGTGTAAAAACTCAGTACATCAGGATCCTCTGTGAGCTGTATTACAAATTGACCACCAGGATCTCACCATTCTAAAAAGAAGTGATCATTGATGTAAAGAGAGTGGTTCGGCAGGGCGACTCCATTTCACCGAAACTCTTCAGTGCCATCCTCGAGAACATCATGTGACGACTGGAATGGGAAGGAATGGGAGTGAAGATAGATGGTCGGCAACTACACCACTTCCACTTCACTGATGACATTGTTCTAATAACACCAAATATCAGCCAATTGCCACGAATGCTGGCCAACTTCAACCATGAGTGTGGAAATGTTGTACTGCAGCTGAATCTCATGAATACAATGTTTATGAGAAACGGACTAGTTTTTGACGTTCTGTTTGCTCTCACAGAATGAACATCTCCAAATACAGCAGTTATGTGTACTGAGGTCGAGAACTTAACATGACAAATGACCTGGCACCTGAACTGTGCAGGAGGAAGAGAGTAGTGTGGAACACTTTCAAGAGTGTCGAAGAAGTAGTTATGAGGACAAAGAACCTCCAGCTCCAGGTACATATTTTCAACTCCACTGTTCTTCCTGCCTCAGAGACCTTATACGAAAACAAGATGAGAATGCTATTCAGGTATCCCAAAGAGGAATCAAAAGAGCTTATGCTTGGAGTATCACGATTCACTCAAGTGAGAGAAGGAATCCAGAGTTCCAACCTCTGTCGACAATCAAGAATCAGGGATGCTGTCTCATTTTCCATGGCGCCAAAAATCAGATAAACCAGAGACATAATGCGATTTAGAAATGACTGTTGGACTAGAGCTATTACCAACTGGATTCCATGGGACATTAAAAGACCGTGTAGCCGCCCACCTACTAGATGGTCAGACTTCTTCATCAAGACCCTGAATGAACAGTTTGAGGCTCTTCATGATCCTGGAGCGAGCAGACAACATTGGGCTACACTAGCACGAGACAGGGACAAATGGAGACATTATTGGTGTCTGCTCAAACAAATCGATGACCAACGGGATGACAAGTGATACAAGTGATACTACACCCTTTTTATGCATTCATTTGTTGATGAATATTTGGGTTGTTTCCACTTTTGTGTTGTTGTGAATAGTGCTGCTATGAATATTTGTATACAGCATTTGTACTATTTTGGGGGGCCATACCCCTTGGTGCTTATGGCTCATTCCTGGCTTTATGTTCAACGGTAACTTTGGGGGGTTCTAGGGAGCATACAGAAATCCTGAGATCAAACCCAAGTCTATTGTGTGCCAAACACCTTATTAGGTAATAGGTACAGTGATTCTTGTTACTAGGTCAACTAGGTAATAGGTACAGTTACTCTAGTCACTGCATCTATTTTTAATTTGTGTTGGGGGAAATATACTCCTGGAAGTATAACTACTAAGTCATATGATAGTTTTATCTTTAACTTTCTGAGGAACTGACAATTGAGTATCTAATTGACACTTCCTCAGAGGATGCTCTCTGAAATCTCTTTTGACCTATTCTTTCCCCTTCCACCTAAATTATCCCTTCTTCTATGTATTGCCATCATTTCTAGAATAAGTCACTCTCCTGGGACTGAACTTAGTTAAACAAACTTCTATTACCTGCCTTCTCTTAACAGATCGAAAACTTTATGAAAGAAGAAGCCAGACCTTGTTTTTCCTCTATTTTTTGCTATGACCTATTTGTTTTGGGTAAATGGTAAACCCTCAACAAATCTTTGCGGTGGAAAGTTATTTTCTGGTGAGAGAAAAGACTTAGCTTCAAAAATGTTGACTTTTAATTGGGTTACCAAAGATTTCAGACACTATGAAGTAGTCATTGCTGCTTTTAACTATAATTGTTGGGGCTGTTATGCAAATCCACATTGAGATTATACTTATAGAGTGGGCCAGGAACAGAAAGCTCATGCACTAGTTAAGGTGCTTATCTTGCAAACAGCAAACCTGGGTTGGATCCATAGCACCGTATATGATCCCTTGAGCTCCGCCAGAAGTGATCTCTCTCCGTACAGAACAGGAAGTAAACCCTGAGCACAACCAAATGTAGTTCTATCCCACAGCTACAGAAACTACAAGAAAGAAAGAGAGGGTGTATGTGTGGGGAGGAGTTAGCTGTCTAGTGTGCGCTGCAGCCTTTTGTTTGGACCAAAGGGCGAGGGCACATCTGGTGATGCTCAGTGCTTAGTCCTGGCTCGACACTCATGGATCACTCTGGGTGGGCTCAGGAGACCACATGGGAAGCCAGGGGTCGAAATCGGGCCAACTACATACAACTACATGCAAGTTGTACACCACTGTACTACTCTCTGGCCCCACTGCAGCCTTTTAGTAGTAAGATAAACTTGCAAAATCTATTTACCAGTCAAATGACCTCAACCAAATTAGGAGAGACTGTTCAGATCTTCCTCTTCCAACAAACAAGTTTTGGGACTCCTCCACTGCTATGTTGATCTCCAAAAAATGCTGTATTTGAAAAAAAAAACATACTTCTGCCTAGAGAGACTAGGATTTTTGGCAATATTGCAAAATCACAAGGGCTTTAATTAAATTGCTTTCAAACTAGCTTAACTTAATGGGTCATAAGATAAAATGTTGAATTAACAAAAAGAATTCCTAATGGAGTGAAAACAAGTGGGAGGTGGCTTCTCATATGAGTTTCCTGTAATTGCAGCCACCGATCAGAGGTGTCACAGGAAGGATCCCCAATGAGGTTTTTCTGGACTCTGAATCAGCATCCAAAATTAAGTGCAGAAAAAGTGTTGACTTTCCAAATGCAAAAGTTGGACAGAGAAGTATAGGACATGACTACTCATCGCTGAATGCTTATAACCTACTTTGGGAGGTAGGAAATAGATGTATAGCATATAAATTCTTAATTGGAGCGATAGCACAGCTGGTAGGGTGTTTGCCTTGCACACGGCCAACCTGGGTTCAATTCCTCTGTCCCTCTCAGAGAGCCTAGCAAGCTACCAAGAGTATCCCATCTGCACAGCAGAGCCTGGCAAGCTACACGTGGCATATTGGGTATGTCAAAAACAGTAACAACAAGTCTCACAATGGAGACGTTACTGGTGCTGGCTCAAGCAAATCGATGAACAACAGGATGACAGTGCAGTGCTAGAGTTTAGGTCAAAGCTAAAGGAGTAATGTAAACTATTGGCTCTATTGGGGGTCCTGAGGTAAGGAGATGGAATAGGAAGAAATGATACTTGAGCAATCCAAGAAGTGTAGTTAAGGATCATTGAGTGAATTAGTTTGGATGGAGGAGGAGATTAAAATTAGGGAAGACAGAGATACAAGAATGGCATGAGTAAATGGGAAATTGGCTGGAAAGGAACATTGGAAATAAAAGTTCAGACTTTACCCTCTAGGGGTTTGAGAAGTTGTTTGGGTTTCTGAGCAGGAGTGACACGTTGACAGTTGTAGTTATGGAAAAGTAACCTAACAAGGTTTTAGAACTTGCTTAAAGGGGAAAAATTAATGGAAATGAGAAATAAGAGACTGTTGGGAAAGTCCATCAAAGAGCTGAAAGCCTGACCTAGAGCAGTCGTTGCACTGGGGAGATTTGGTGGGGAGGGGAGATTTTTTTTAAAGTGGGAGTAGAAGGTGGATTCACAAATAAAGCTGTTTTTCTTTATTTAGTCTTAGGCATTCCAAAGTGTACATTTTCATGTTGAATGTATGTATTTCTACCTCCCATTTTTCAGACATGTCTCTGTTTGGACTCCGAGTGTCCTTAGCTACTGAAGAGAAAGAACATGTCATCCCAAAATATGCCAATTTGGCATAGGGATTATTTTGCAATGAGGTAATTAAAGACTAGTAGACATTGGAGAACTCTCTGCCCTCCCAGCCCCCACCACTGCCCCCTCCCCCTTACTGCCTAAAAGCAGAACATAAATTCTCCTTTGTAAATGTCTTTTCTCTAGCACCAGGAAAAGAATGCTTTTAATCACTGGAGATGACTTATCCCTGGAGACAGAACTGACTTGGGTCCCAGTAGCAAGCCTTACTGAATAATCATTATACATCATATATTTCCTAATTATCTTCCCACAATTTATCTCCTCTACAAACCTAAATAACTCCCTCCGTTTTCTTTGTCTAGTCACTTCTCCACAATTTATCACCCTTCTTTGAAATGGTCTATAAGCACTGAGACTAATCCCCTCTTTGTGCTTTTACTTCTTTCCTATAAAATCTCTATGTGCATGCAAAGTGACCTTTTTCCTGCCTATCCACCTGCCTTTTGTCATTTAGCACAAAAATCACTAGTAATGTCACTAAAGAAGTTGAGTGAAAAGTTTTTCCTCCCTCACAAGGACCATTCCACAGTGTTCTCAGACAACTGACCAATATTCAATTATGTGACTATTTTCATTCAACACAGTGAGTCCAGATCTCATCATGTTGCAATGCTACAAGGCAATATGAACATATTTCACTTATAAATTAACTGAAGCATGAGCTCTACTTAGGGTTGATCTCCTTATGGGGAACTCTGTTCATAGAGCTATTCCAAGAGTCTGGAATAGTGCATGTCTATTTCACACTTTCTCTTCCTTCCTCAGAACTTAAACCATTTTACCACAATACACACTTGGTTCTTGGTCTTACTACTTATGTCATTGGAGAAATAAAACTGATCTTTGTGAGAATATCCATACAATCTTACAACAAAGTTAATTACCCACTTATCCTTACTTGCTTCTTCCCAGTTATCATAAATGTTTGTGCCCGTTCCTAAGTCACCCAGTCGCATGCTGCCTACCATTCCCTTCTGCCTATCCAACATTAATAACCTGCAAAGAGATTGGTTATTCTTTCTGTAGCATCATTCATTTTCCCTGTCCACTAGATAATTCCCATCAGCATATAGATTGGTTTAGAAGAGGAAACCCTGATGCAAGGCACAAAAATGCTTCTCTGGCCTGGGCTTGGCAAGCTGCATTGAGCTATCAAACAACGCTGCCTTTAGGTGGCCCAATGCATCATCAAAGAGTTCACTATCATCTTCCCAATGCACAATCTTTTGCCTAGAAGTTAGGAAGTATTTAAGAAGTAGTCACTGAAGACTGAATAATATGCCCCATCTTCAGTTATCTCTCTCTCTTGATTCTGTCATCCAACTGCCTTCCACTCCTTAGCAGCATTTCATACACAGCAGCACTGTTTATAGTCTTGCTGTCTTCACTTTCTGTACTAGCAATTGCCCTTGATTTTGCTTCAAATGCATCTATTTCCATCACCTTGAAGAATCTTGGAGATGACTATTGTCTCTGTTGTGTCAAGTAAATTCTAAGACCTCATCTTATTGATATCTTAAATTACAATTTCACCACTGGCATTACCTGTCTCTCCCTTTTTCTCATTGGTTTCTCCTTCTCAATCACACTTACTGGATTCTACTCAGTTCTTACATTCAAGATTCCTGTATGCAAAATTTCATCTTTTCTTTTCTGCCTTTTTGGCTTATATCTGGTAATGCTCAGGGGTTACTCCTGACTCTGCACTCAGGAATGACTCCTGGCAGTGCTCAGAGGACCATATGGAATGCCAGGGATAGGACCCAGTTTGGCTGTGTGCAAAGCAAATGTCCTTTCCACTGTGCTATCACTCCACCCCACAAAATGTCATCTTGTATTTTGTTGACACCTCTTTTTATCATTTCTTTTGAATTTAAGGTGCATACAAATTAATCAATCATAATTGATGATGAACATCATCAATTTGTCGATATTTGCCCTTATCTTAAAATAGTTGTCCTTGGTTCAATCCTGGGTCTAGGCACCAAAATAAAACTAAATAAATAAATATAATATTATCCTTACTTTGATTGATTATGTTAAATAAATGACCATGTACCTAACACCCAATACAAAAAACGGAGTACTGGTAGTAGTTCCTTTGAAACCAGGCCAAATATCTGTATTAA
Source organism: Sorex araneus (assembly GCF_027595985.1). Classification (NCBI taxonomy): domain Eukaryota; kingdom Metazoa; phylum Chordata; class Mammalia; order Eulipotyphla; family Soricidae; genus Sorex; species Sorex araneus. The sequence continues at coordinate 146,187,578 of NC_073304.1, read as the reverse complement.
TAACAACTGTTTGCCCTAAAACCTAAAATAGAACAGTTTATCCTCACTTTGTCTTCCCCCTACTTTGCTTAGACTTTTATATGACACAGAATAGCTGCAAAGAACCAGCACAGGGGGATTTATTGTTCATTCTTGTACTCATAAGTCTGCATGCTATTCTTTCTTCCCTGTTCTCTATCAAAAGTTGTATGTACAAATAGAGACATATGTCTATTTATATATACATATCTATATATATCTATATATATACCAATTCAGCTCTAAGAAAGTGAAATCAGGCAGTTTGCTGCAACATGGATCGAACTTGAGGATATGCTGAGTGAAATTAGAAAAAAGAGAGAGGTACTACAGAATGATATCTCTCATGTGTGGGACATAGATACAAAACAAAGTAGCAACAAATGGCCAACGGCAATACAACAGGAGAACTGATCCACATAACTGAATTGGTTGTGGGGAGGATTGAAAGGGAGGGGAGTTGAGTTCTTGGGAAAGAGAAGTTGGTATACTGGTGATGATGTGTGTGGTGCTGGAAATATGCACATGAGAAGCGTCACTGACAGTACTGTAAATCACAGGAACTCAATAAAAAAAGAAAGAAAAAAATTTTCAAAAGAAAAAAATTTAAAAACCCTTCTACTGTTGTTGTGACTAAGTAGACAAGTGGTTGCTTTGAAGACATATGTCTGCCATCTTCTAATCCACCAATATGTTGCCAATAAAACTCTCTAGGTGGCACCATATCTTTCATTTGATTGGCCCTTGAGTGACAGTGGAATTAAACTTTTCACTGTTACAAATGAAACTAAAATAAAGCTACTGGGAGCTAGATAAATAGTGCAGTAGGCAAGGTGCTTGCCATGCATGCACCTAATTTAACTCTTAGTACCCCATATATCCCCCAAGTCCACCAGAAGTGAGCCCTGAGCACAGAACTAGGACTAAATACTGAGCACTGTTGGATGTGACCCCAAACACCCAAGACAAAAAATAGAATAAATTTTACTCTTTTAATTTATGGACTTTGGGGGGCTCACACCCAGTGATATTAAGAGGTTATTCCTGGCTCTGCACTCAGAAATTACTTCTGGCAATGCTTGTAGTATTATATGAGATGCCGGGGATTGATTGATTTCTTCTGCCCTGACAGTGCTGAGCAGATTGTTAGAACAAGAGGAGGTACAGAGGGACAAGAGGAGAAACTGTAAAGCAATGGGATTGAGGGGAAGGGTAAAAGACAGCAAAACAGGAGGCTTTGAAGCCTTACTGAAGAGAAAGGGTTTGTTGTCAGTGCAGGAGGTAAAGCAGGTGGGTGGTGGAAACAATAGATCAAGACTCAGATAAGGTAGCTACAAGCCACAGGACTAACAGCCATCCTTTTTATCCACAATACTTAAATATTTGAGTCTTAATTCCTCATATATCCCTTAATGCCACACAACATGTTTGTCTCCAGTTCAATCCTACAACAGGAAAGCATGGTGTCTTTGCCTACTGACTCTGCCAGGCAAGGAAGGTAATCTACACAACTGTGTGATTTGGTCCAATTCTTTAAATTGCAGTAAGCCAGTAAATCGAATCCCCTAACCTGTAAAACCAATGGTGCTTGTACTGGAAAAACTGAGTAGAGAGGACCACACCTCTCTAAAGAGAATCCAGGGGTAGCCTAGTCTCTGATGTTCAAAGTTTAGGATCAAAATGAATGCGTACAAAAAGCATCCAAAACAAGGAAACCGTATGTAGAAGTGGAAGGGCTGCATGCCTCACAAGGATCAGTATCAGAGGTGAAACTTAACATGAGCACACAGCTATATCCAAAAGAGGACACCCCAAGTCTTTGGCCAGGGCTCCTTGTATGATGCCTGCTGTCTCTCTTCCCTTTTTTGTTTTTTGTTCTAATTTTGGGACCACACCTAGAAGTGCTAGGGAACTACTCCTGACTCACTGCTTGAGGGACCATGGGGGCTCGGGATTGAATCCAGGCTGACTGCACACTAAGCATCTGCTGGGCTATTGAGCTCTCTCTCCAGCCCGGGTCCCTTTCTTTCATCAGTAACAGTCCCGGCCACTGGCCACCAAACTTGCAGATCAAGTGGCACCTCTCACCTAGTTAGAAACTTTTCAAAGAGAAATTGAGTCAGCTCAGATTGTTTTCCTGTAGTGTTTGAACAGCAAAAGAAGAAATCAACTATGAGTTTTTATTATTGGGCTAAGAGAATGATTTACAAGGCCCTGGCTTACATTAGCCTTGGCTCTGAGAAGAAGAAAATCCTCTAAAGTTGTGATTTTAGAGGCTGACACATAGTCACTTGAAACCAGGGTTTCAGCCTGAGGCTCCTAGTTGGTTTTGTGTTTTCCCACCAATTAACCAATTTCTGTTTGCTTAACCTAATCAACATGAACAGCAACTTCCTGATATGCTACTAAAACAGGCCACTTCACTCCTCCCAGTAGCATAAAATAATCCGTTATTTCTTTTTCTCCTAAGGAACTAGATATCTTTGATTGCTCAGTGGCAAACCTCAGACTTCAGCCTGATGCATGGGATTTCTTGTAACCATATCAGGGGCCCTAATGAAAAGTGGGTGCCAAGGGTAACCACATTTTGTGACCTCCTGACTCAGAATCTTGATGGGAACTGACTCCATTATAAATGGGGCCCGACAGACACAATCAGCCAAATATGATATTATACAAAGCCTAATTTGCATAATTAGAAAATTATGCTTATCCAGGTTTTAAGAAACTAAGAAGCAGGCAGAGGGAATGTGAGAGGGCAATCCCTAGAAAATCATAGTTCTTATTTACTCCAAATGTGATGGATTTTCATTTCATGTATTTACTTATTTTAATACAGAAAAAAGCCACAAGTGTCAATACAAGTTTAGAATTTAATTGATTAGATAATAAAGCTGCAACATTAAAATCAATAGGTATAAAAATGATTTTATGTGAAAATCATTATATCTGATCTCAAGGTGATTAAGTCCTTGTCTAAGAATTTGTTAAGCTGCTTGTTGCTTTAGGGGGTGTCCTTGGCCACACAATCCAGAGACTTTGGGATTTATGTTCTGTGCCAACAAGCCTACATACCAGTGGCTGTGAGAGAGGGCATGATGGCCGGGCCTTCAGAAGTATGGAGGTTTTCAGGGGATGCTACACACCATGATTCCAAAAAGACCACCAGAGTTCTCAGCCTGGGCACCGGGTACCTGAAATTATTCACAGATTGAGATCTCTGCAGAGAATATTCGTGAAGCAGTGGAGTTGAGGCCTTGATGTGACTGCAGAGGTAGGGTGTGGGTGCGACTGCCTGAGCTTTGGCTGGGCAAGTTTCCAGCCTGCCTATCTTCTGAGGGCACCCTGGAGTTTTCAGCTTTGGGGACCTGGGATTCCATATAATTTATTTGCTTTTATATGTGATGGCTTTTACATGGTACAGAGGGGCTTCACTTTTCTCATGAGTGGGTCTCAAGATCACAAGTCCTTGGGTGTGGACCTTGTGAAACTTTTATTCTTAATTATGGGGACTCTGTTGAATAGAGACTTTATATGACAGGAAACAATGAGGGGGGTTATCTAGAAAGTGACATGCATCATTTTATACTTCATTCCCTGTGGCGGTCACTGTGTGATCTCAGATCTGAGGGCAAGTGAACACCAAGGAGTCCTCCAGATACATCAAGCGGGAGGTGACGCTCCTCTGTGACTCATAGGCTTGATCTCTGCTCCTATAGTGATATCTGCCACAGCATGATGTTCATTCATCTCCTACATCCCCTTTCCCATTTCCACCCAGGCATCCCAAGTTAAGCGCAAGCAGAGACCACAGAACCAGTTGCAGTCATGTCCCTCAAAACCCAGTGACACTAGTGGCACCTCTGTGGAAAGGTCCCTAGGTGGAGATCTTAGAGAACCTGCTGTGGTTTGGGGTTTTACAGTGGAAGGGGACATCAGGTGATGGGAGGATGGAAGAACAGAACAAAGTGTTGACTGGAATGACTAATGGGAAAGAGGAAAGAATTGTTCAGAGACAAAAGCATTTGACTTGGAAACTATGAGTTCTAATAGGAAGTGAAAGGAAGAAGGGAAGGGAAGGGAAGGGAAGGGAAGGGAAGGGAAGGGAAGGGAAGGGAAGGGAAGGGAAGGGAAGGGAAGGGAAGGGAAGGGAAGGGAAGGGAAGGGAAGGGAAGGGAAGGGAAGGGAAGGGAAGGGAAGGGAAGGGAAGGGAAGGGAAGGGAAGGGAAGGGAAGGGAAGGGAAGGGAAGGGAAGGAGTCTTATGAAGTTGTACCTTAATGACATATCAATGATTAATCACTGCTTAACTGGTGCAATGTTTCTAAAGGAGAAAATGGGCAATATCCTTCCTACCTCAAGGATTGTTGGGGGCAATTGAGTTAGATACCATGTGTGAGAATTCCTGACACACAGTGGGTTTCCTAGAATACTTCTGTGAATGTGAATTCATGGTTATCTTTCCACAATTACGGGATCATACTTGCCATCATTTATGCTGGAGTGAAAGTCTTCAAAGTCAAGAAGGACTTGCTGGGTGACATTTGGCTTGGACAGAGGAGAAAAGGAAATGAGTCACTCTGGGAATGACCTGAGTACAGAAACATAGGATGAGTCCCAGCTGTGTCCACCTGCCAGGAGCCCACTCAGGGTGAGACAGAAGAATGGAGGGGTCACATATACCTGTAGAAATTACCATTTTTACACCAAACAAAATGGGCTTCAAATCCCTCCTGTGTTACACAGTAGTTAAAAGGTTTCTCTGAATCTCCATTTCTTTCTTTCTAATTTATTTTATTTTTGTTTTTGGTTCACACCTGGCTTTGCACTCAGGAATTACACCTGGCGGTGCTCAGGTGTATAAATATAGAATGCTGGGAATCAAACCCGGGTCAGCAACGTGCAAGGCAAATATCGTATCTGCTGTGCTATCTCTCCAGCCCCATCCATTTCTTTATTTCCAAAGCAATAACTTATTCTTGTCTGCAGAGACAATACAGTGGGTTGGGGGGTTTCCTTGCACACTGCAGTCCTGGGTACAATCCCAGCCCTCCCATATGGTCCCCCAAGCCCACAATGAGTAATTCCTAAGCGTAAAGCAGAAGGAAGAACTCCCTGAGCATTGCCAGGTTTGTTACTCCGCACCACCCCCAAAAAACAAAAACCAGCAACAACAAATAAAATCATTCCCAGAGTATCAGGAAGCCCAAACCTGCATGCAGCATCGACTAAAACAAGGACTCACACCACCTGGAGCGGGGCTCTTCATTGACCTTCCGTGGTGAGATCTATCCCAAGCTTGCCATGCCCTTCCATAAGGTATGGCCTGATGGAGTGAGACTGCTGGAGTCCTGTCAGAGGGCAGGGATGCCACTCATGCCTCAGTTGGAAAAATGAAGCTTAGGGAAGCGTGGACTGCCCACGTCCCTAACTTTAGGCAGTCCTTGCTCAGGGGCTGGCTCTGCATATGCCTCTGGGGTGCCTTTGGGTACTTCTCCAAATTCAGTTTCTTCTTGGGACTGAATTTTGCAACAAATCTAAAGTCTTTCCTAAATATTTTATTTGGTGATTTAATTTTTGAAATAAGTGACACTATAAAATTTTAAACCAAAGAAGTTCTGTGGTAGGAAGTCTCCCTATCCTCCCCTTCTGCTGTCCATTCTGCTGCACCATATCCAGTGAGTAACTGTAGTCTTCTGTCTACCCTGAGTCTCTAAGCATTCGGAATAAATACAAGCATATATCTATGTATTTCTGTATTTTTGTTTAGAAAAATACATTTTGGGGGAGGGATGTTGTTTGTTTTTGTGTTGCATATTGATACCTATATATTTTTTTCAGCTACATGGATGTGAAATCACTCACTTAGTCTCTTATTTATGGATATTTAGGTTGGTATGAGGCCTTTTCTATTATAAAGAATACTGTACTGAATAACTTTCCCTTGTTCTAAGTTGCATATGAAACACTCATAAGATGATCATGAGATAATTTCATAGCAATCCAAGTTCTGGAACCAAACACCTGTGTATCTTTCTGTTCTACTTATAGCTATTGCCAAATTACCCACTTTAAGCTTCCAAGAAAAATGCGTGGGGGCACGTGGAGGACTGGAGCTGTTGGTGGCCAAGAGCAGCCTTCCCAGGCCAGATGACAGCAGCAATGGACTGAGGACTGGGGGACGGAAAAACAGGGGAACTGGACCTCAGGCTGGTCAGTAGACAGTTTATTTCTCCCTACTCCCCAGCATAGTCTGATCCCGCCCCCTACAGTGCCATCGTAGTCATAGTTTTGGTCGTAGTCCCAGCCATCAGAATTCCTAGTCCCCTCATAGACCTCAAAGTCCACTACCTCATTACACCATCTTCCTCATCTTGTCATAGTCTCATAGTCCTCTACTTCCAGTCATCATTGTCATCTAGACATCTTTTCAGTCCCCAAAGACCTAAAAGTCCCAAAGTTCTGAGTCTCCAAAGTCTCAGATTTCAACCTCTAGTCGTTGAGTTTCTAGTCCCCTCTTACCCCTTACAGCACAGTTATATAGAAACCATGAAGGGTGGGGATACATTTTATTCTTTCCTCAGCTGGTAATCCATTTAAAAAATCACAGTAAATTTACTTCTTATAATATTTCTAGTCGTTTTGCATAAAGCTTAAAGGTTGACTCTTCCTGGGGACATCTCTTATATATCCCAGACTACAGTCTTCAGGTCAGGCTAGTCTTCCCTAACCTCAGCAGTGTCCTTATTCAGTTACTTCTTTTTGGGTGATGACAGAGTTTGTCCCTTGACTATGCTCTTAACTTATTATACTTATGGCGCTTAGCTTGTCTCCTTGAGATGCCAGAGTAGCTTACACTTGTCCTGGGTCCATCCAGTCCCTTCTTCAGGACCTTGCTTTTGGGGGTGCTATGAGGTAAAGACAACTGAGGTTTAAGTCATGTAAATATGGTGGATGCCCAGGAGTAAATATTATTTCAGAGTTAATAAACTCCCATGTTACAAAAGCGCAGCATGAACTGTCTTCCTGTGTTATACAAAAAGAACATTATTCATAAACCATACAAATAACATAAGGGAAAAAGAAAAGCAATATGGAATTATCAGTGCCTGATAAAATCAGGTGTGCTTCAGGGACACTGTTGTGGGAGTAGCTCTATAAGCCTCAACTCCCTGCGGGAAAAACAAGAACAACCCAATGTTATCCAACAACCCTCCATCTGGTTATGTTCTTGCTTATGGTGTATGAGAACACTGCTAACCCACAGCCTCAACTCCTTGTAATATTAACAAGTTTCTAGGTGAAAAATAGACTTACACTGTAGTTTAAATTTGAATTTATTTTATCATGAATTATACTGAACATGTTTTCATACAGATAAAATCTATTTAGGGGAAAAGGATATGGAGGTGCACCAGGTTTACTGGTGTGAATCTGTAACTGACCCAGCAGTTGACCCATCCCACACAGCTGTATTCAACTTCACAGCTTCATGACAAAGCATGCTACTCCAGAGCACTGCAGTAAAGTGTGTACCACCAAAACAAAGGAAAGGAAATAGAAAAAAATGAGCAACTTATATTTTCTTTATTGTGAATTATAAGTTCATAAACTTTTTCCTGTTTTCACAATGGGTTATTGGTATTTTTATAGTAAGGAACTTTGTATATGAAGAATCACCATTTATTTGTGGCATGAGTTGCAAATAATTGATGAAATTAAGAAATCTCATAAGTAAAAACATATTTTTTAAAGATACACAGCAAAGAAGCAAGAAATAATCAGAAGCAACATAAAGGGAGAATTAAGTGATGTGATCATTATTTGAAGCCTTTACTTTGAGGGTGATTTGTGACATAAGCTACATGGACACATGTTGGATAACATTGGGCTGTCCTTGCTCCTCCTACAGGGAGCTTAAGGTTTATTGAGCCACTCCCACAACAGTGCCCCTGAGGCACATCCAATTCCATCAAGCACTAATAATCCTATATTGCTTTTCTCTTTCCTTTATGTTACTTGCATGGTTCATTTAACAATGTTCTTTTTGTATAGACAAAGGAAGACAGTTCAAGCTATACGTTGTACCATGGGAGTTAATTGACTCCAAAATAACATTTTACTTCTGCACATCCATATTTACTAAACTTAAACCTCAGTTGCCTTAGTTCTTATCACTCCAAAATCAGGGTCACAACGAAGGGACTGGATAGACCCAGGGCAAGTTGTAAGCTACCCTGGCATCGAAATGGGTCAAGCCAAGTGCCATAGTATCACTGTATCACTGTCATCCCGTTGTTCATCAATTTGCTCGAGCAGGCACCAGTAACATCTCCATTTGTTCCAGCTCTGAGATTTTAGCAGCCTCTCCTTACTCATCTTCCCAACAATTGGAAGCTCTTTCCGGGTCAGGTGAATGAGACCTGTTATTGTTACTGCATTTGGCATACTAAATATGCCACGGGGAGCTTGCCAGGCCCTTCTGTGCAAGTGCCATAAGTATAATAAGTTAAGAGCACAGTCATGGAACAAACTCTGTCATGACCTAAAAAGAAGTAACTGAATAAGGACCTTGCTGGGGTTAGGAAAGACTAACCTGGCCTGAGGATTATAGTCTGGAATATATGGTGAGATGTCCCCAGGAAGAGTCACCCTTTAAGCTTAATATATCTCTTATCATGTTCATACAAAATGACTAGAAATGTTATAAGTAAATTTACTGTGATTGCTTAAATGGATTACTAACTGAGGAAAGGATAAAGCAATACACCCTGGATGGAATCCTGCCCTTGAGTGGATCTCCTAGCAATCTGGAGTGCTGAACCCTCAGATGAGATTTTGTCCTTAATTTAATCTCCTAAAGGAGTGGCTTTACCACTGTTTGTTGTTGTGACAATATTCAACACCACCTATGTGTACTCCTATACTTCATGATTTCTATGTAACTATGCTGTAAGGGGAAAGAAAATATAATGAAGTAGAGGACTTTGAGGTCTATGAGGAGACTAGGATGATGGAACTCTGATGACTGGGACTATGACCAAATTTATAACTGTGATTATGCTATAAGGGGAGGGATTGGACTACATTGGGTGTGTAATCTCCAGATGGCTAAGGAGCCCCACATCTCTCTCTCTTTTTCTCTCTCTCTCTCTCTCATACACACACACACACACACACACACACACACTACCTGTGTTTGGTGGACCTGCGCCACATCCCCATCCTGGATGGTTAGTCGTTGCCATGGGCTGACAAATGAGGAAACGAGGCCGCCAAGCTAGTTGGTGATCAGTGGCCGTTTATTCCATTCTCCCCACGTACCTGTTCCAGTCTCACTAAATCCTTCATTCTAATCTCACACTGGCCCTCATTTCTTTTCTCCTCCTGTCTCTCCCACTCATCTCTCACAGTCTGGTCTCTCTCTAGTCTCTCCCAAACTCCCCAACATTGGGGGCAGCACAATCAACATATCAAAAGCCCTTCCTGATCGCTGATCAGGCTCAAGGGCTGAAGTAGCACCTAGGGGTGTTTCTCCTCTCCTTAGTCCAATAACTTAATTAACATGTTAATTGAGCTCCCTGAAGAGAGCAGAGTCTCTTGCCCCCCCAAGACCCCCCCGCCCCCCCGCCCCCCCCCCCCGCCAACCTGGCTGTCTTCACCGCTGGGCTCCTTTGGAGGGGGGCGGGTTGAGCTTCCCTCCCTGTCCGGAGCAAAGTCCCAGCAGCTGAAGACCTCTGGAACCCAGACACAGCCATGCTCAAGGCCCCTCTCCACACGTTCAGACAAGCCTTAGGCATGAAGGAACCGGCAGAGGAACCTAGGTGTGAGGACTCAGGGCTGAGATCTCCAAGTCTGCTCGGATCAGGACTGGGCCTCCTCCACCCAGATCCTCCATTTTCCAGTAGTTTGGCAGGCACACCCACAACCTGCCCCCCTCCCCCCATGCCATGTAATCCTATCAAAGGCCAAGATCCAGAGACTATAAAAACAAAGCTCTCAGAAGCGTGACCTCTTATAGCCTAGTTCTCCCTCCCGGAGAACCTGTCAAGGTACCAAAAACATCCTGCCCGCACTTCAGAACCTGGCAAGCTCCCCATGGCATATTTGATATGCCAAATACAGTAACAATGGTGGGTCTCATTCCCCTTACCCCAATACTGCACTGCTGGGAAGAATGAGTAAAGAGAGGCTGCTAAGATCTCAGGGCTAGGACGAATAGAGACGTTACTGGCACCTCCTTGAGCAAATCGATGATCAACGGGATAATAGTGATACAGTGAACATCTTACTTAACATCTTAATTCTACTTCTTCTTATTATTTATTTTGTATGGACACAGTAAGAGATACATTAAGCTTGTAGGGTGGCTCTCCTGGGGACATCTCATTATAGATCTCAGACTACAGTGCTCCGGCCAGATTAATCTTTCCTAATCCTAGCAGGGTTCTATTCCAGTTGTTACTTTTTGGATCATGACAGAAATTGTCCATGACCATGCTCTTAACTTATAGTTCAGTATTATGGCACTTTGGTCTGGCCCATTTCAATGCTAGGGAAGTTCACAGCTTGCTCTTGGCCCATCCAGTCCCTGCTTTTGGGGTGCTAGGAAGTTAGGGCAACTGAAGCTTAAATTGAGAGAACAGATGCCCAGGAGTGAATATCATTTGGACTCAATTAATTCTCAACTTACACAAGCATAGCATGATCTGTCTTCTTGTGTCCATACAAAAAGACCATTGCTCTGAATTAACTGTGCAAAGGACTTGAGAAGAAGAGAAAAGCAATATTTACAGGTTAAGAGAGTCTGGGTAGGAAATAAAAAGGTAACTGACCTGTTGAGGAGGCAGAGCACAAAAAAAAGAGGTTACAAATAAACACAGAGGAATGGGAGCACTGTGATGGGAGTAACCCAATAAACTTAACCTCCCTGTTGCAAGACATAAAGGACAAACCAATGTCATCCTACAACTAGGGAGGAGAGAGAAATAAACTGACTACCCACAAGCCTGGTGCCCAGTTCTCCTGTTTCTCTGTCCCCCGGTCCTTTGTCTGTCCATCACCATGGGCCAGCCAGGGGAATGGTTTTTGGCCACTGAGTGCTCAAGTTCAGCACCCCCAAGCACTTTTTCTTTGGAAGCACACACATAATACACATAGATACACTGATGTATTTGTGCAATGATGTATTGTCTTTTCACCTTATTTTGCCTCATGTTTCTCTCTCTGACATTGTCTCTAGTCATTTCAAACATCTTAGTAGCCTCCAAAGTAAAGCCTAAAATAGCCAAAATGTGATCTTGCTTCCAAACTAGAATATTCTTCCATGGAGCACCTATCATGCAGATAGATGATGTGTGCACACACAGACACGCAAATGCCACGGAAGAGAAAATAAAGAATTTTGTTATTGAATATGCCTGCAGAGAACAAGGAAATGAAGAGGAGCCCTCGCCAGCCCAGAGCAGCTACTACATCCACATCTCTCAATTCTTCATCCATATTCTATTATTTTAATTCTGGTTTTGTTTTTGGTCACACTTAGCAGCACTCAGGGCTTACTCTTGGTTCTGTGCTCAGGGATCACTCCTGGCCATATACAGGAACCAAGTATGGCACCAGGGATCAAATTCATGTTTATCATATGCAAGACAAGTGCCTTAACATTCCATCTTTTCAGTACAAGGTGTTTTGTTTTTATTTCCTCACGGTAGCAAAGGAGTCCCTGCAGCCAGAGACAGCAAACCCATATGCACAAGCATCTCTCAAAACCTAGCTTACACCACACTTGCTTAGGTCCAGTGGCCAAGCTCAGTCAGGTGGGAGAGAGCTGGGAAGAGGCAGAGACCCATTAAGGCATGATTTCTCAGGGGTCTTTGATGTTAAGAACCACCCATATTGGCTTTTCTGAGAACCTTCATAACAAGTCCTGGGATTTTCAAAGGTAATACGTGCAGCTTCCACCTGAAAAAAGTAAATTCAAAAGCCAGGGAACTCTTCACTACTTTTATGACTAATCCTCTAGACACAAGTGTGAGTTCACAAAGTAAAGTGTGTGTGGGGGGAAAGGGGGCACTGCAGAGATGTGTGTGCTTTCTGTGGCCCAGAGCTGCCTCCCCACCTCCCCAGCCTTGCCAGCAGAGAGACAGAGAGACATGGAGACTGGGGTGAGGGGGGACCACAGTCTGATGGTGAAAATGGTCCGTTTAATGCAGAGTTGCTAGCAAACTAACAGAACATCTGAAGCGGAGTTGAGGTAAGGACATGGGTGTGATTGATCATTTACATAGAATTTGGCAGAGGAAATTCTCTTGGGGAGATCAACTCAAGAAGAGACTCTGTCTCCCAGGGATATCTACATTGCTTTTATCTTTCCTTCTAGTTTTATTACTTATCAATACTTGCACTTGTTTGGATAAACATAGTAAGAGACAAAGATCCCAACACTTAGTTCTCTGGGCTCTGAGACCAAGCAAGTCTTTTACCGTAAATCCTAGACTAAGTCCTTAGGCCAGTCCAGCTTGTCCTTCCCCATGGGGCCCTGTCTCTTAAGTCATAACAGCTTGCATCAAGATCAACTTTTATGCTTTCTAGAATGTCCCATTTAGATGCTGGGTAGCTCTGCCACTCAGCCGGGGTCCATCCCAGTCCCACGGTGGGACGTCCTTTTGGGGTGTTAGGAACTATAGCAATTGAAGACTGAGTCAAGTAATTATGACCAGGTAATTATGCCCAGGAGTAGATATATTTTAGACTCAATCAACTGCCAAATATTAGGAGCATAGCATTAATGGTCTTTCTGTGTTTAACCAAAGAATATTGCTCAATAGTAAAATATAAAAAGGCTATAAGGGAAATAGAAAAGCAAATACAAGTACACAGCATTTCAAATACAACGGAGTACAAATACAAAGTTCAGAATTACCAGAAAGTTTTGACTTACAAGTAGTCAGGACTGACTTGGGGGACTGAGACAATGAGAGGTAAAAAACAAAGGAAGGTATATCGTGATTCTTGGTGGTGGAATATGTGCACTGGTGAAGGGATGGGTGTTCGAGCATTGTATAACTGAGGCTTAAACCTGAAAGCTTTGTAACTTTCCACATGGTGAATCAATAAAAGAATTAAAAAAATCAAAATAAATAAATAATAATTTTAAAAAAAGGAAAGGTTAAAGATAAACTTAGGACGCAGAGAGAATCTGGAGAGCTGGGATTGAGGAATGAGGAACTAGGAAGGAAGAGTGTGTAAAATGGGAAAGACGAGAGATTGAGCAAACGGTAACTAATCAGCAACCAGCTTGGTCCTCGTTCTTCCTTCGCCTGCCCATCACCAACAGCTCTCCTGATCCAGTCTATACACAGCAATTCGAGAGCACCGAACGAGGGCAGTGAGAGAGAGTCGCCCAGAGCCCTCTAACACACATCCTTCTGCAGAAATGAAGACCAAAATGACAGCAAGGTATCATCTCACACCAGTGAAAATGGCATATCTCAAAGAGTCTGGAAACAACCAGTGAGAAGGGAAGGGAAGTGCTAAGGAAGGAGCCCTCATTCATTGTTGGAAATGTCATCTGGTCCAGCCCTTATGAAAACAGTCTGGAGACTCCTTTTAAAAGTTCCAACGATGGAAACCAAGGCCTCACCCTCATCTTTGAGTACGCATGTACAGTAGTTTTCATAGCATTTATCCAATAGTACACTTGGTCAGTGGTAGAGTACATACCAGCTCAACCTGGTGATGACAAATTGATCACCTAAGTATCAATTTATATTCCAGCCAACAATGTGGGAGTCCTGGGTTAGATCCCTGGCTCAGAAATGGGCCCCAAGCACCCTCACAAAAGGGGCCTCTAGTACCAAGGTATGGCCCTCTGCTTAACAAAAGTTTTTAGGTTTAGGGTATTTTTTTATCAGAGACTTTTCCAGGATTCAAATTTCTCCAGCACATCTCTTGACTTCATTTTCTGGCTTTAATACCATGAAACAAACTTCCCTTGGTTTGATGGCAAAGGGAATTTATTTTTTGTTTATCTAAAATCAGATACTTGGGCCAGGGAGCCAGCTCAAAGGGCTGGAGTGCATGCCCATATCCGGAGGCCCTCTGAGTGCCATCAGGGTAGCATTGACCAGCAACTGGCAAATTATCTCCAGGAAGGGTCATAGGTCTCTCTGAGCACTGCCTGAGAGACTCGGAAAATAATAACATTTCATTAGCTGCTTGATGTAATATCTACCAGAAAATCAAGCAATGCACTTTTGAGTGGATGTCTTTCTGAATTGGCATAGTCAGAAGTGTTACAAAGGCCTGGAGGATTGCTTACCAAGCTAGTGCACATTCTTACATGCAGAGCCCTAGTTCTGAACAATACCACATGCCTTGCTGGGGGCAACCACGGAGCACTCCTGGGGACCGCATGAAAACAAACAATAATAGATATAACATGTTAAAGATTTTATTAATATTTCATATGGAAATGCATTCATCAATAATTTATATTCTGTATATGCTGAAAGTTACAATGGTTCAAAACAAAAATTAGAGAGAAAAAATGTGATCTGCATATCAATAGATGTCGAGAAAGCATTTAACAAGATCCAGCACCCATTTATGATAAAAACTCAACAAAATGTGAGTCGAAGGAACTTTCCTCAGTATCATCAAAGCCATCTACCACAGGTCCACAGCATTAATTTCAATGGGGAAAAAACTAAGAGCCTTTCCTCTAAGATCAGGAACAAGACAAGGTTGCCCACTCTCACCATTTCTATTCAATATAATACTGGAAGTAATTGCCATACTGTTTGGCAAGAAAAAGATATCAAGAGATCAAGAGCATACAGATAGAGAAGAGAAGCTACCACTATTTGCAGATGACATAATATTATACTTAGAAAATCCTAAAGACTCTATAGAAAAACTCCTAGAAACAATAAACTTGTATAATAAAGTGGCAGGTTACCCAATACCCAAAAGTTCATGGCTTTCCTTTATACAAATAATGAAAGAGAAGAAAGAGATATTAAAGAAAAACAATCCTGTTGATAATACTGCCTCAGAAAATCAAGTACCTTGGAATCAGCTTAACTAAAGAGGTGAAGGACCTATAAAAAGAAGACTCTAGGAAATGGAGACACATTTCTGTTCATGGAATGTTCATTCATTGTCAAAACGGCAATACTCCCCAAATTCGGTCCCTATAAGGATACCCATGATATTTTTCAAAGAAATAGACAAAACATTTCTGAAATTCATATGGATAAATAAACCCCCAAGAATTGCTAAAGCAATCCTTGGGAAAAAGAAGATGAATGACATCACCTTCCCTACCTTCAAACTGTACTACAAAGCAGTAGTAATGTAAACATCATGGTATTGGAATAGAAACAGGCCCAAAGACCAATGGAGCAGAACTGAATATTCTGACAGACTCTCAAGTATCACGATCACAAAATCTAATTGATCATCAAATTTCTCGAGTGGTCTTAGTAACCTCTCCATTTGTCCTATCCCTGAGATTTTAGAAGCCTCTCTCTACTTGGCCTTCCCAACAATACCGCGTTGGAGGCTCTTTCAGGGTCAGGAGAATGAGATCCAGCTTGTTACTGGCTTTGGCATATGAATACACCATGGGAAGCTTGCGAGGCTCTCCCATGTGGGCAGGAAACTCTCAGTAGCTTGCTAGTTTCTCCCACAGGGAGAGTAGGTTATAAGATATCTTCTGGGAGCTTGCTTTTAAGTCTCTAGATGTTGGCTGTCGATGGGATTACACACACCTGAGTTCTTCTGCTAGTACCTTCATCTGTGAGGCTTGTCCAAATGTGTGGACAGGGGCCTTGAGCATGGCTGTGGCTAGGTTCCGGAGGTCTTTGGCTGCCGGGAGCTCTGCTTGGGGCGGGGAGGGAAGCTGGAGCCGATCCCCTCCGAGGGGCCCCAGGGAAGACAGCCAGGTGTATGAGCAAGAGACTGTCTGTATATATTCACTCTCAAGTATATAATAACTTAATCTTTAATAAAGAAGCAAGAAATGTGAAAGTCTCTTCAACAAGTGGGAAAACTGAACAGCTACATGCAAGAAAATGAACTCAGACCTCTGTCTACCATCAAGCACAAAAACCAGATCAAAATGAATTTAAGGCCTTAATATCAGACCTGAATCCATAAGGAACAAGGAGGAAAATGTAGGCAGAACCCTCTATGATACTGAAGCTAAAGGCATCTTCAAGAATGAAACACCACTGACCAAACAAGTGGAAACAAACATAAACAAATGGAACTACATTAAACCAAAAAGCTTCTGCACCTTAAAAGAAACAGTGATCAAAATACAGAGAGAGCCCACAGAATGGGAAAAATTATTTACCCAATATCCATCAGATAGGGGCTTAATAGGAGCATAATAACCAGGATATACAAAACACTGGTAGAACTTTACAAGAAAAAACCTCCAATCACATCAAAAAATGGGGAGAAGAAATAAACAGAAACTTCCTCAAAAAAGATATACAAGTGGCCAAAAGCACATGAAAAAATGCTCTACATAGCTAATCATCATGGAGATGCAAATCAAAACAACAATGAGATATCATCTTACACTGCAGAAACTGGCACACATCAAAAAGAACAAAAACTACTAATTCTGGCATGGATACAGGGAGAAAGGGACTCTTTTTCATTGTTGGTTGGAATGCTGACTGGTCCAACTTTTTAAAAGCTTGTAACTATCTCACGGTGACTCAATAAAATTTAAAAAATTAAAAAAATAATAAAACAAAATAAAGTTGTAATGCACGCAAAAAAAGAAAGAAAGAAAAAAATGAAGTCATGAAATTTGCTTATAAGTGGATGGACATGGAGAGTATCATGCTAAGTGAAATTAGTCAGAGAGAGAGGGCCAGACATAGAATGACTGCACTCATTTGTGGAATATAAAATAACATGAGACTAACACCTAAGGACAGTGGGGACAAGGGCTAAGAAGATCACTCCATGGTTTGGAAGCCTGCCACACATGCTGGGGGAGAAGGCAGGTGGGATGGAGAAGGGACCACTAAGTTAATAATGGTTGGAGAGATCGCTCGGGATCAGAGATGTGTGCTGAAAGTAGACCAAGGACCAAGCATGATGGCCTCTTAGTATCTGTATTGCAAACCATAATGTCCAAGAGTAAAGAGAGAGTAATATGAAGAAAGGTTCCTGCTACAGAGGCAGAAGGTGGGGTGGGTAGGGGTGGTGGGAGGGATACTGGTAACATTGGTGGCGGTAAATGTGCACTGGTGGAGGGAAGGGTGTTTGATCATTGTATGACTGAAACTCAAGCATGAAAACTTTGTAACTGTACACATGCGGGGTGGGGGGCTGGGGAGGTGGGGGGAGGGGGGAGGTATACTGTGATTCTTCGTGGTGGAATATGTGCACTGGTGAAGGGATGGGTGTTCGAGCATTGTTTAACTGAGACTTAAACCTGAAAGCTTTGTAACTTTCCACATGGTGATTCAATAAAAGAAATAAATTTAAAAAAAAAAGAAAAAAAGATTTCAGAAAAAAAAAGAAAGAAAACTTTGTAACTGTATCTCATGGTGATTCAATTAAAATTTTTTTTTAAAAAGTGAGAAAAAAAGATAAATTTAGGATGCTAGCAAGGACAAGATAAGCTTCTCAGAGAGGAGGAAAATGAGCAATTCACTGGTGAAGCCTAAAGCACTTAAGGTTAATATCCAACACAAAGAAAAGGGTGATGATAGACTTTAACCAAGTTGGGGATGTTGGGATGTTAACAAGAGCATGGTAAGCTTCTCTGGGAGGAGGAAAGGGGCAATTCACCAGTGACGCCTAAAACACTTTAGGGTTGATATTCAACACACAGGGACAAGACAAGGGGACAAGGGGAAGCTCAGACCATTGCGTGTGTTCACAAAGTTGTGTTGTGGGTGCTGCGAGGACATGTGAATTCGGTGTCCCAGAGCCACTTCCCCAACCCGGCTTGCAGCCATGGCCAACAGACGCATGAAGAAGGGAACAGGGCCACCAAGATGGTTGATGATCAGTCTCAGTTTATTCCTATCTTGTCTCCCTCTGCCTCCTTTCAGTCTTACCCACTCCCATAATCCCCTTGTTCCCCATGCTTGTCTTCCCACGCCCAGACTCACAGCCTTAGTCTAGAGCCCAACCTCCAAGCATTGGGGTAGCAAATACACCTAGGTTAGATAGCACAATCAACATATGAAAACCCTTCCTAGTGGAGGGGTGGGGGTGGGGGGTGCCAGGAGAGCTCTTCTAAAATAAGATCAAGATCTCCTCTTGCTAGGAGAATCACTTATGGGCAAAAATTCATCTAAGTCCATATTTCTCCTTTCCTTAGTCCATAACCATTTAAACATCTTAAATTTACTTCTTAATAATCTTTTATGGCACTTGGCCTGTCCCATTTTGATGCCAGGGTAGCTTGCCATTTGCCCTAGGTCTGATGAAGGCAGGCAAGCAGATAAGTAAGGTCCCCTCCCAAGGCAATGGCAGAGAATTTCCTGGGAAGCAATAGCCCTGAAGTTTGAGAAAGCCCATCTTGCAGAAAACAAAATAAAATAGGAACTAAGGCCTGATAAGATGCCCCCTGGCACCAATCTATGGCAGACTCTGAGGAGGCTGGACCCCCAGTGGACAAAAGCTCCAGCAGAAACAAAAGGCCAGGAAAGGAATTTCAAAAAAGAGCATCACCATGCCCAACCCCTTAGCAACAACCCTAGCAATGGACTCTATATAGGTAGAAGCCCCACATGGGGGCAGGTTGGAGAAACCCTATGAAACCCACCTTGAACAAAGGAAGAGCGCACATATGCTGCCCGAGCCCATGTGCTGCGTGCGCCCACGTGGCTGAGCACATGCGGTGCCTAAGCATATGTGTCGCCCCCTTGAAATGTGTACTTTCATGCTTTTATGACTAATGCTGGTATATGCTCTCTCCGCCCTTGGAGAAGCTCAGGTTCTCTCTTGAGCACATTACCCTCCACTCTCTCCCACTTTCTATTCCTCCTTCCCTTCAAAACCACCATATAAAATGTTTTACTTCACTGCTTATCTACTCCTGAAATTCTTTTCTGTGAGGTGAGACAAGAACCCAGTAACCCTAGGTCCCAGATGGCAGAGGCAGACAGGGAGAAAGTGACTGTCTTTCTCTTCTCTGCTTCATATAAGTCACCAACATCAGGTCCATCCAGTCCCTTCATTGGGACCCTTTTTCTGGGGTGCTAGGGACTAAGGGAAACTGAGGCTAAGTTGAGTAAATAAAACAGATGCCCAGGAATAAATATTATTTGAGGTCAATTAATTCCAAAATTATAAAAGCATAGCATTAATTGTCTTCCTGTGTCTATACAAAAGGACATTGCTCTAAAGTAAACTGTGCAAAGGACATAAGGAAAAGAGGAAAGCAATATTTCACTTACAAATACAAAACCAGAGATCTCTGAAGAATTTGACTTTACAAGTCAGGCACTGTAATGAGTGATTAACAGAAAGAGAAAGCAGAGCACAGAGAAATTAAAGATGAATCCCAAAGAAATGGGAGTGCTTCATGAGCACTGTGATGGGTATTACTCAGTAAACCTAAGCTCCTTGTGGCAGAGGAGAAAAGGCAAACCAATGTTATCTCACACTATTGGCTTTGAAAGTCCACTAAACTTTGAGGCCCACTTTCTCCTTTGTTCACTTACCCATCAGGTAAGGAATACATGAGCTCTCATTCTAGTGGGCTGCTCTTCCCTATGCCCAGCTAGGCTATGAGGGAAACAAAAGTTTAAGGAATGGGTCATGTGGATACTAATAAAAACAAGAACTCTGGTGACTGGGATATCTAAAGAACTTAATTTTTAAATTTTTTTTATTAATTTTGTGTATGTGTGTTGGGGGCAGGGGGTTGGGCCATGTATGGCAGTGATCAAGGCTTACTTCCTGGTTCTGCATTTAGTGATCATTTTGACATGCTCAGGGGTCTACATAGAGTGCTGGGGATTGAAGTTGGGTTGGCCAAGTGTAAGGCAAAATTCTTACCTGCTGTACTATTATAAAAAGACATTTGGTTCCATATTTATTATTTGTCTCTGTCACATGCTCTCTCTCTCTCTCTCTCTCTCTCTCTCTCTCTCTCTCTCTCTCTCTCTCTTCCCCCCCCCCCGACCCCCAAGATGTACAGGAGAAAATAGATGTTGTCTCCATAGATGTTGTCTCCATTTCATGTGTCTTCTTTCCCTTTTGTCCAAATCCTAAATGCCTCTCCTTCAAAGCCAATGCAGTCTCTTCTGCTTCTCGGAGTGTCAATCTGGCTCAGAAGAGAGCTCCTCCAAAAAGTGATGGATCACACCCCAGCTTGATCCCTGCTCACCCATCCATCAAATATTACCAAGTCCTTTTCATATGTCTGACATGGTGCTAGTACCTTGTGACATAAAGATGAATGAGGCACCTTCTTTTTTTATCCTTCAGGAGCTCGCAGACTAACAATGAGATGATGTGTACACAGGAAAGAGGCTTATAACTGTGTACTGCAAAAGAAAAGTTTGTGTGTATTCAGCAAACAAGCCATCCTCCCTTGCTGTCTTTTATTTTGCAGCCTTGTGCTGGTGTGAGATACAAAAATGAATTCAGATGCCTTTTCTATTTTTAAGTAGTCTCTAGTGGAGGAGTCAGACAAATCAACAGTCACAATTTAGAAACATAGCAGTAGATATGAGGGGTCCCCCAAAATCCAACACTTGCACACGCCAGATAGCAGAGGTCTGGGAATATTTCCCACAGAATGTGGAGCAAGCAAGAAGAAAAGACAGTTGGATTCCAGTCATAGAGAGCAGTAGCACAGGCAGAATGGCTCAAGAGAGTGTGGCGTGTTTGGAAAGCCTGAAGTGGCTCAGCATGTCTTGGACCGCAGCAGGATGGTGCAGTGTGTGCTAAATCTGGAGAAGCAGAGGCTGGAGCTCAGGGCCAGGGAACCACAGATCTTTGGTTCTGTGAAATAGCCAGACCTGGTGACAGGTCTAGTCAAAGGGGTTTTTTTAGGACTCCTAAAAATATATATATACATATATATATAAAATATAATGTTCTGCATAAGGGCTGAGCTAGACAACAGTCTTGAGCGATAAGCTCAGAGATGCTATTCCAGCTCATTTTTGGTCTCTCAGCAGGATTCTTCTCCTCGGAGACCTCCTGTGGCTGACTTGGTCTGTGAGCATCAGATGGGTGGAGCTGCCCAGCCGCCACCTTTCAGCCCACAGACACCTGGAGCTGGTGCTCAGTCTCCCTCCTTCAAGCCTAGGAAGGAAAATGTGTGTCCCAAAGCCAGCCCTGCAGCACGGGTCTGTGGAGCCCTGCCCCCACCTCTCTCCAGGTCAGGGCCTCCCTCTCTGGCTGGCCAGGAGCTGACAGCCTCTTGCCTGTGGGAGTTTCCTCATTCCTGAGCCATCTGCAGCAGCACTCACCGGCTCCTGAAGTATTTAAGGCCTGCACCCCAGATCTGGTGTGACTCAGATCCCCGGTAGGACGCTCTGCTCCCGCAACACCCAGCATCCCTGCAGCAGGGGACCTCCTTGACCATGGCTTCCCTGGGACAGATCATCTTCTGGAGGTAGTGCACGCTTTAGCCTTTGGGGTCAAGAGTGGGGGTGGTGTCGAGGACAGCGGGGAACTTGTCTGACCTGGCATGGGGCTGGCCAGAAGCGAGTGGGGCAGAGAAGAGCCTGGTTGAACTTCCTACTCCCGCCACACATTAGGGATTGGGGTGGGGCTGATGGCCTGGTCGGGTGGGGGGTGGGGGGCACCTGTCAGGGTATCCTGGACTGAGAAGCCTACATGCCAAGTCAGGAACTCCAGGATCTGGTGGGCCATTGAGCAGCAGAGGGGAGTGTTTCTTGGTGAGAGGTACAGGAATGGTGGGGAAGGAGACACAAGCCCCCCCCCTCCCCGCCCAGAGCAGGGAGAGACTCACAGGCTTCCGCAATTCTCTGATTTCTCCTCTCTCTGCTCTCCCTGGGGCCTCCTCGGCAAGCAGAAGCTGCTTCTGAGAAAACACACCTTGCGGAGACACAAACTGGTCCCCACAGTCTGGGATGGGGCTGAGGAAGACCTATAGAGACCCGGAGTGAGCAGGGTCTAGAGTCAAAGGGGGGGGTGCAGAGCAGAGTGGAGGGAGCACTAACGTAGAGAGGAGGAAGGGGGAGAGGGAGGGAAAGGGAGAAGAAGGAGGATTTCTGGGGTGATCTCAGTCCCTCAGAGATGGAGGAAAAGGCTGTCCCACCTCTTGCCATTGGCTCTCCTCACCCAGCTGCTTCTAGCTGCTTCTTCCCGTCAGCACTTCACTTGTCTTTCTAGAAGGAAAGTGATGCGGAGTGAAGAAAAGTTGGGGGATTCCATGGAGCCTCTCGGTACAGTCTCTGGCTCCAGAGTCCGAGTCCCCCTCAGCAGTGCTTAGGAGGCTGGTCAATCTCTGAGGGGGTTGCAGGATGACCAGCCTTCCATTTCTGGTTGTTTCTCATTGAAATGGAAGAAAGTTTGTGAGTTGTGAGGAAATAGAGAAGGTTAGTTCTCAAGTGCAGCCTGAAGATTCTCTTTATGAAAACAAAGCATCGGCTCCGTCACACTCTCAATCTGGAATCCCCCGCCCTACAACGAGGTTAGGGGGGGACCCAGTGTGAGTGTGATTGTGAGGAGCTTTCCCTTCCAGTGTGGAGGAGCAGAGGTGGGGGTCTCCAGTTCCACTGTCTGCCTAGGATTTTTCTAGCACCTTCTATGTCCACACTCTAGGCTAAGAGGCTACTGTTAGATACTGTTAGTCTGAGTTTATTGTGTTCCTGGCAGCCTGGGAGGGCTTCTCACCATCTCAGAGAAGGCTGAAGGCCACAGAGCAAGTGAGGGGCAGGGCAACCTTCACCTGCCACCAAAAGCAAACTCTTACCTTTGTGCTTGCTCCTCCCTGTTCTCTACCTGTCTTAGCTGCCCGCCCCCTCCCCTTCCCATTTTTGGTTCCCCCTAGATGGAAAAACTCCTCAGGCAACAAGTGGCTCTGTTGTTCCCCAGATTGAGTGTGGGCTTTATAATTATGCATTACAACCAGACCAACTGGTTTTGCAGAAGGAATAGCAAGAGGTGGGTGTTCCCAGTGAAGATCTCCCGCCTTTCCAAGAGCTATTGACATTAACAGAGAGTCCTCTTGTTGGCCCCAGAATGTTACTGTGGCTATTTGTGTTCTACCATAGCTACAGGGCAGCTCATCCTTTGTGCCAAGAGGCTGCTAGGATGGTCAGCCTGGGTGAGTGCTTGTCTCAGGGATGCACGACATAGAGCCCCTCGGTGGGAAGCTGGTGCCCACCCAAACACATTCTCTTTCTTCGCCATTATTTCTTTAATTCACAGAAAATCCTTTTTCTGACGTGATCGTGACTGCTGGCTATGTGGAGGGGACATCAGAGGCCTGCTTTTCAGGCCCATCGGGATTATTTCATGAATTATTCTCTCCAGTGTCTATCAGAACTGACTACTATGGAAGTTCATTCTCAAAACGCAGCATCTCAGAGTGAAATGCTGGTGCACGCTGTCTACAAAGCTCAATTTCCTTAAGACCATTAGGAGTTGCATCCTTGAACCTTCCCTCTCTCTTCCCATCATGGCTATCAGTGGTAGCTTTTACCCTCAGAACATTTTTAGAGTACCTATTTTGTGTCCAAAGGTGGAAGAATCACAGTCTCTGCTCTGAATGGGGTTATATTATGACTAGTATTGTTAACAAAACTATTATGTGCTAGGCATTGCACTGAGCCCTAAGACTCTGGCAAGAGAACAGATTGATGAGCATATTGTTCTATTCATTATCATAAATTGTGAGACTTTAAGGTCGGGACAGGGGATTGCTTCCTTATTGGGAGGCTTTGGAAGTTTCCCAAGCCAGAGGACAATTGAGCTGTCTTGAAGGGTGAGATAGCATGTGAAAAGGTGAGAAGGGTGGCAAGGACACATAAGGCAGAGGAATAAAATAAAATGCATTAAAATAAAATGGAGTGGAATAGAATAGAATAGCACTGTAGCACTGTCATCCCATTGTTCATCAATTTTGCTTGAGCGGGCACCAGTAATGTCTCCATTGTGAGACTTGTTACTGTTTGAGGCATATCCAATATGCCATGGGTAGCTTGCCAGCCTCTGCCGTGCAGACAGGATACTCTCGGTAGCTTGCCGGGCTCTCTGAGAGGGACGGAGGAATCGAACCCGGGTCGGCAGCATGCAAGGCAACATCTTACCTGCTGTGCTATCTCTCCAGTCTAGAATAGAATAGAATAGAATAGAATAGAATAGAATAGAATAGAATAGAATAGAATAGAATAGAATAGAATAGAATAGAATAGAATAGAATAGAATAGAATAGAATAGAATGGCCATAGCAATAGTACAGCAGGTAGGGCACTTGCCTTGCACATGGCCAAGCCAGGTTCCACCCCTGGCACCATATATAGTCCCCTAAGCCTTTGAGGAGTAATCCCCGAGCACAGAAATAGAAGTAAGTCCTGAGCACCACTAGGTGTGGCCGAAAGCCCATATATAATATGTATATGTATATATATAATACAATTAATGAAACAGCACTGGTGTTGGTGAAAATCTATCTCTTCAACCTCAGAGCATGAAGTATGAGACAAGGAGTGCTGAAATGAGGATGGAAATATGAACCAAGTCTTGCTAAGTCTTTTTGTTTTGGTGTGTGTGTGTGTGTGTGTGTGTGTGAGTGTGTGTGTGTGTGTGTGTAGTTATGTCTTCCTTTGGGGACGATACTCCAGGTTTACTCCTAGCTCTGTGCTTAGGGATCATTCCTGGTGGTGTTCAGGGAATCATATGGTATACTGGGAATCAAACCCAGGTTGGCCACAAGCAAAGCAAGTATTATCTTTCTGGCCTTTACTGAGTCTGTTCTAAGTGATTCAGAGCTAGGAATTTTCTGTGAATGTGAGGAGACACCGAAGAAGACTGTCAGCAGGGGATCTTGTAGTTTTCAGTTATGCTGCATTGCTGCAGAGGCAGCATGGAGGATGGAATGTGGGCAGCGTGCCAGAACAGTCAGGAAACATAGTGATAGTAAGGACCAGAAGAAAATAGTAACAGGGATTCAGAAAAGGGAGATATCCACTAAAAATACTTAGTATTTAAAATCGGCAATATTTGATACACAAATGGAAGCCAAGAAGTGACAGGGATCTTTTCTATCAGGGCTGAAGAGGGGCTTCTGGGCGTATTGGGTGGACACATTGAGCAGAGACTATCAGATATCTTTACCATCTGCTAGTGCTCCTTCCAGAAGGCAGGGCACACAGCAGAAGCAAAAGTCCTTTCAAACAGTTATTCTGCTTTCATTGCCTCCTCCTCCTCCCATTCTTTCCCTGCCCAATCAACTTTCTTTTCCTGTCTCCCTTCTTCCCTCCTCCTTTTACTTTTTGATCTTCCTCTTTTCTCCCCTTTCTTCCTTCTTTTCTTTTTCCTTTTCTCCTTCCCTCCTTTTGCTATGCATTATTAATCCCATCCCCTGAAGATCATTTTTTACCCAAACATCAGGATCTCTAAGTGTTAAAAATAAAAGCTTTGTTAATACTTAACAAAAGCTTCTTTTCACATATGAAAAGATAAAAATAAGGCAAATAATTGAGTTATTGTCTACTTTTCAGCTGAGTGACCTCAAGTAAGGTTTTTAATCTCTCTGCGACTTTTGGGAGTAATAAAGGTGTCTTTCTCACAGGGTTACTGTGAAAACTGATATATAACCAGTTAATACACAACCAGTTCAAAGCTACACCTTGCATGTTGCCAGTGCTTTGTGTGTTACTCTTATTCAGTTCCTTCCTTCCATTGCTTTCACAGAATAACCAAGTTATTCTGCAAAAATTAGCCACAGAGGAAAAAAAGGGGAGGAAGGAAAATGCCAATAATAGCAACTGGCTTAAAGAGTTGTATCTGGCATTTCTGTGGATTCATTATTTCATGGTCTATGAGTCATGGCACAATCCATAGCTCCGCAGAGTGGCGACACTCAATATTCCCAGTGATGTCAAGGGGCGGGGGGGGAGGGGAAGCTCAAGGGGCTGACCACATGCTTTGCATGCAGGAGCCAGAGGCTTGACCCTGAGTGCTGCATGGTTCTTAAGTACCACAGGAACAAGTCCCACAATGAAACTGGTAGTAGATGCCAAATACAACCAAGTGTGCCCCCTACCTTCAAAAAACAATGAAAATGTGGTATCTTGAGCATTAGCATCAGTTAACCATTAGCAGCAGTATCTTCTGGGAATGTTACAAAAGCAACTTCTCAGGCTCCTCCCACCCTTCACCCCACCACACATAACCCCTCTTATGTAATTCTGAATCACAAACTCCGGGGTTGGTTTCAGAGTCTGTTCTAAGAGACCCCCAGGTGATTCTCGTGCAGCTCCAATTAAGGAATCTTGCACACAAAGTTCTCACTTCATACCTTCCTTGGGTTTTTGGAAACTGTAGCTAAACATGAAACCATACAAATCAAAAGCAAATTTCTGAAAAACACCGTTTTGTACAACATTCACTGGAATTTTGTCTCATCCATGTTGTAATGAAATGACAACAACATTGACTGTGACAACAGTATTCAAGGACCTGCTTTATTGGTGTCACCTCTGGAAACCTGGATTCCCGAGGGAAAGCAGAGATTTCATTCAGAAAGAGACATAGTCCACCCTGTGCCATCTATCACTCCATATCCCTCCTTTAAGAAAGACTTCATAGGGTAACAGATGGGTCTTGATGAAAACAACGGGAATGAGGGAACCATGAAGTTTCTGCAGAAAACCAAGTTATATTTCTCTTTATATTAGCTTTCCACAATCCCACACCATCTGCCTGGAATAGTTCAGATTTACTAGCTCATCACTTTCAAATGTATTCCTACAGTCCCCGTCACGGCAGTAATAGGAGAAAGAGCAGACAGTTTTCAGTCTCTTTTTCTGCAGATTTAGAATGAAAAATTCTGTAGAATAAAAACTGCAAGATTTGAGAGCTAGAGAGCACATCCATAAAATTGTCTCCTCTACCTTCCTATCTTGGTTCTTCATTGTGTGTTCAGTTGTCCTCTCAGTCAGCCTCCCCCAACACACACACACACACACACACACACACACACACACTTCACACTTCCCTCATCTCTTTATCCTTTGGCGACCTTCCCCGAACCCCCAGTCTCCAATAAATATCTTGTTTCATTCTTCGCCAAGAAAACAGGAGCCTGCAGACAGCTTTACCCTGTTACTTCCTGTGCTGTCTGCTCCACCAGCTGTGTCTCTTCCCTCTGCTGCTTCTTCAAGGACCAGAGCGTCCAACTCTGGTCACAGGGCACCACCCCGCGCTCTGGATCCCATGTCTTCTCTTTTACTTACAGACATCCCCACGCCCCCTCACACACATAGCTCTCGATCCCATGTCTTCTCTTTTACTCACAGACAGCACCACGTCCCCCACCCCAACACACACACACACACACACACACACACACACACACATACACAACACACACACCACGGCAACCTTGTTTCTCTGCTTCTCTTTATCAACACATGCCCCTAACCCAGGGTTTCCAGTCTCTCAAGGAAAACCCTCTCAGCCCCACTGCTTCTTAGGCACATACCCTATCTCTCTTTTCACTTCTTGGCAAATTTGCTGACACAGCTGCCGGCACCACTGGCGTGACTGATTTGCCAAGTGATTGAGGGAGTTGGTTCCCAACAAAAATCAGAGCCAGACTACCCAGGTCCCAGCCCTCAGTGTGTGGCTTCAGTGTCCTCTCTGTGCCTAGATTCCTCATCTGTGAAACAGGGAGATTCTTAGGACCTCCATCATGTGATGGTGAGAATTATGCGTTAACACATATAATGCACTTACATACACTAGGTCTCATTATTTTCTAGAATTAGTCTCTCTACTTCTTGCTCTACTCTCGGAGAGCCCAGCAAGCTACTGAGAGTATCCTGCCCACACAGCAGAGCTTGGCAAGCTACCCGTGGCATATTTGATATGCCAAAAACAGTAACAAGTCTCAATGGAGACGTTACTCGCCCTGCTTGAGTAAATTGATGAGCAACGGGATGACAGTGATACAGTGAAACTTCTTGCTCTACTCAGATATGATGCCAAGAGATAGGCCATGTCAAAATCTCCAATTGACATTGCAAAATCAAATGTTGATATCTCCAACATCTTCCTTTTGGGGAACGTTCAGGAGATGTGGGAGTCATTCCCTGCAATTCTTAGTCAATAGGGCTACAA